>NW_027520981.1:0-150902 GCF_052094955.1 Ictidomys tridecemlineatus
TTGAAAATCATACCAAAGCCGTACAAAAGCAGAGAGAAGTTAAAAAAGTAAAGGACCTTCAAAGATACTTCCCCCCTCCTACCCTGGACAAAAATGCCCCACTGATCTTATACCCTGAGGCAAGAAAAGATGCTAGTCCTTAGCCTGAAGCCATTAGTGAGGCACATCTGGAGAAGCAGGCATGTTTAGGACACATCTGTCCCTGTGGCAATCTGAGAACCATCACAGGGGCAAGGGACACAGCACACTGAATGTAAGGCCATGAACAGTAAAATATAGCACACCACCATTCAAAATTCACAACCGTGGCACATGCTTGCAATAACAGCTATTCAGGAGGCTGAAGCAGGAGGATTGTAAGTTCAAGGCCAGCCTCAGCAATTTAGTGAGGCCCTACCTCAAAATAAAAAAATAAAAAGGGACTGAAATCCCAGTGGCTCAGGAGGCTAAGGCAGGAGGATCGTGAGTTCAAAGCCAGTCTCAGCAAAAGCAAGGCATTTAGCAACTCTGTGAGACCCCATCTGTAAATAAAATGCAAAGTAGGGCTGGGGATGTGGCTCAGTGGTTGAATGCCCCCGAGTTCAATCCCTGGTACCGAAAAAATAAAAATAAAAATGGCTAAGGATGTAGCTTGGTGATAAAGTACTTGTCTAACATGTGTAAGGCCTTGGTTTCAATCCTCAGCATCACAAAACAAAACAAAAACTTCATAACCACCACAGGTTTGTGGTACCATGAATGGAGCTAGTGGGGACTGGCTGAAATGCCCATGGGATTGGTGAGAAATCTCAAAAGTCTCTTTTCAGAGGAGCTCAAAGGCTCCAAACACAAAGTAATGATAAAGGGATGGAAAAGCACTAGGAAGGGTGGCTCATGCCTGTATTCCCAAGTCACTCAGCAAGGCTGGAGGATGACAAGTTCGCAGCTACCTTCAGCAACTTAGGGAGTCCCTGTCTCAAAATAAAGAGTAAAAAGGGCTGGGATATGGCTCAGTGGTTAAGTGTCCCTGGGTTCAATCCCTGTACCAAAAAAATAAAAATGGATGCATTAATTACCTCAATTTGATCTATACCTACTGTATGCATGTATTAAAATATCACACCCCATAAATATGTACAATTATTATTTGTTGATTACAATTGGCTTAAAATGGCCTGAAGTTGTGACTCAACAGTAGAGCGCTTGCCTTGTATGTGTGAGGCCCTGGGTTCAATCCTTAGCACCACATAAAAATAAAATAAATAAATATAAATAAAGATATTATGTACATCAACAACTAAGAAATGTTTTTAAAGAAATTTACTTAAGATTTGATCATTACATACTGTATACATGTATCAAATTATAATAACTTATAGATTTGCATAATTAAAATAAGTTTTAAAATAAATAAGAAAAAAAAATACTAATTACCACAATGAAAAAACCCTCTTCTCACAGAAAGGAGGAACCGTGCCATACGATGCTATCTATATGACTCTGGCTTGTACTCAGGTGTGGCACTAGGCTGGGATCCCTCTCCTAGACCCACAGCCCTGGCTCAGGTCCCTGCCACAGGGCCCAACCTGCCCCTTGCCCTTCCCTTCACACCTATAAAGCAGTAAAAATGAAAAGGAGCTAGAAATGGGCAAGAAAACCTGAGTATTCTAAGAATAGTAGGCCCAAAACAAGAAGGAAATTGTAAGACATTTCTGTTTTCCGTTCCTAAGTAACACTGATCAGTTCTTACCAAAACTGTCACTTGTGTTATCTGCAGACTTTCATTCATTTTGAATTAGTTACTAAATGAAGTTGTTTACAGTTTTACATTAATTTAACTTTTTTTTTTTTTGAGACAAGGTCTCACTAAGTTGCTCAGGGCCTCTCAATAGGCTGAGGCTGGCTTTGAACTTGGGATCCTCCTGCCTCAGCTTCCCAAATTGCTGGGATTACAGGTGTGCACCACCATGCCCGGCTTTAACTTTATATATGATATAGGTGGACACAATGTCCTTAATTTGCTTTATGTGGTGCTGAGGATCGAATCAGTACCCCATGCATGCTAGGCACACACTCTACCTCTGAGCTACAACCCCAGCCCCCAACTTTTTTTTATCTTTACAATAATATATGCTTTTGAAAAGACTGTTTTCCTTTACAAAACAGCTTTCAAGTTCCCCTTCTTGGCTTGACTTTTGCTCACATTTCCAGCTTTATTACTTCTCCAAATCCTCACTTTGTGTTTCCTCTTATGATGTAGGTGCTATGAAGGGAAGCCCAGAGATCCAGGATATGGGTTCTATTCCTGTCCCTGTCTCTACAGTCCTGTGCCCCAGTGAAGGCACTTACTGTGAAGGCACCCAGTCTAGTCACACATTCTGCCATAGTGCCTCCCATTCTGAGGGCACAAAATCAGTCCCAAGCAGCCCAGGAATAGACTGACAAGTTTTTCAGGATTAGTTAAGCCAAGAAACATTCTCTGAGTGTGTTCAACAGGCTGGCAGTGGGAGAAGTTTCTAGGATTGAAAAAGAATCAATCCTGGTTCCTGGTGTCCCATCTTACTAGGGGAATATTCCCGAAAGGGAGCAGAGCTATGCACCAAGCACAGCTGTATTTTCAAAAGACATGTCATTTGTTTTTCATGATAAACTTAGAAGGAAAGCAAAACTGGTCCCTCTTTATAGGTGAGAAAACTCAGGCACCTTAGAAAAGTTTAATTAACTTGCCAATAACCCACATCATGTTTGCTCCTGAGCTTTCCTGAGTCCCAAAGCAAAGTGTTTTCCGTGGACATATGCCTTAAGTTGATTTCAGTCTATTCATGGAAGCAGAGTGGCGTCACACTTGCTTCACTTAGCATTACTTCCAATAAAGATGAGAGCTGTCCCTGTCGCTGCTGCCACCGCCACCATCATCATCATCTAAAGCCAAACAGTATGGACTTCACAGAAGGCAGATCTGAATTCAAAATTCCGCTTTCCCTAGTTCCCAGCACACACAAATCTCTTAGCCGCTTACTGTTTCACTTTCCTCACTGATATGTATCTCAAGGAGACACACGAGGCTTTAAGAGGTAACCTAGGCCACATGCCTGCTACAGGCTTGTCCTAGGTACGTGTACTAAACAGTAGCTTTTACACTCTCCTCTGGGTTTTTCAGTCCTAACCCTGGGCATGCTTGTGACATATCTCACCCCTTCCCGCAATTCTGAAATAGTTTTGGGATCACGAGAACTGAAGGACTTGCCCTGGCATCCTCCCAATTACAGGAAGAGGCAAGCACCTAGGAAAGGAGGATGGTGAGTCATAGATGATGGCCTATTGTGGTTTGGAGATGAGGTGTCCATCAAAGGTTCTGTGTTATTACAGGAGGCGACAGGATTATATTATGGGAGCTGTAGCTGGATTGGTCCATCCTAGTTTGAATGGACTGACTAGATGATAGCTGTGGGCAGGTAGGGCATGGCTGGATGGGGCGGGTCACTGAGGGAGTACTCTGAAAGGTTCCATATTTCCTGCAGGCCCCTCCTCACTTGTCTGTCTGTCTGTCTCTCTCTCCCCCTCTCTCTGCTTCCTAGCCACCATGAACAGAGCAGGACTCCTCCATCACCTTTCGCCATGATGTTCTACTTCATCTTAGGCCCAGAGCAATGGAGTTAGACCACCATGGACTGAACCTCTGAAACCATGAGCCAAAATAATCTTTTCCTCCTAAAAGTTGTTCTTGCCAGATATTTTGGTCATAGCAATGCAGAGCTGACTATCACACCTATCCACACTCAGTCACTCTTGCAAATATACCTTAGCTCATTTGGCCACCACTGATTTGAGATAGATGAAGACTCTAGGTCTCCCCTCCCCATATTCCATAAAGAAAGGTCATTTGTTCAAATAGAAGCATCACAGACTAAGTTTTGCTATACATTTATTAAACACTTATTAAGAAAGAATCCCAGGTGTGGTCCTACATTGAACTTCTGAGAGCTCAGGTCTCAGACCATACCTTGCATTAAATGTTATCTCAAAACAAAAATGTAATTGCATCCTACAAGTAAACTGATCAGGCCATCAGACTCCTGAGCAGGAAACTGGACATACCACCATTGAAGTCAGGCCTTAGATACCATCCAGATGGTGAGAGCTGAAAGCTTTTATCAATGTTATCCAGCTCACTTTCTTGAAAATAATGAATTTCACCAATAAAATTGCTCTTCTAAGGCTTGGGTAGTGGCTCCATAGTAGAATACTTGCCTAGAGTGCACAAGGCCCTGGGTTTGATCGCCAGCATCTCTCTCTCTCTCTCTCTCTCTCTCTCTCTCTCTCTCTCTCTCTCTCTCCTCTCTCCCTCTCCCTCTCCCTCTCCCTCTCTCTCTCTCTCTCTCTCTCTCTCTCTCTCTCTCTCTCTCTCTCTCTCTCTCTCTCATACACACACACACACACACACACACTTTGCTCTTCAGTTTTATTGTTGGCTGGAAAAAAAGGCAGCTGGATTGTAGGTGATTTTATGTGCCTAGCTAGCCCTAGAATGTGTATTCATGATTAGGATTACAGTATCTGGCACTCTCTCTATGCTTAAAATCAACTATCAGATGCATATATCACCTATATCCTGCATTAAAGAATTTTAAAGCAGATTATAGCCAACACAACAGCCACTCTCTTCCTTATATAAATCACTGGGTTTCTCTGTGTCTGTGGCTTAGTTAATTCTGCCATTGAAAGCACCCACCAGGGGTGGATATAGTAGAAAGGTCCCCTGGCATTCATTTTTATAGGGACAGTGTTCTGATCCCTTTATGATCTAGGGCAATTTATCTGACCTTTGTTTGTATTTCCTTATCTCTGGATTTATATAAAAATGTTAATGATTTACAAGCATCTAACAAAAGTACAGCTGGTATCCAACTCCTCAGAAATTCCTCTCCCAAGCACACACCTATAATTCTAGTGATTCAGGAGGCTGAACCAGGAGGATCACAAGTTCCAGGCGAGCCTTGGCACTTAGCAAGACTGCCTCAAAACAAAACAAAACAAAAGGTTGGGAGGTTGGGAATATAGTTCAGTGGTGGAATACCCTTTGGTTCAATTCCAAGTTACAAAAAGAAAAAAAAATAACAGGAAGAAAGAAATTCCCTTCCCAGAGCCCGCACAGTTCCACATGGACCAGGCTCTTCTCCCTGAAGAAATGAGCCCTGGGAGAAGGGAGGAGAAAGCAAATCTTGTGTTTTCTTGTTAGTTCCTATTGCATCTTAAAAAAAAAAAAACAGAATCTGAGAAATTATATACAATGATTGTAAGTTTGTTCCATGTGCCAGGGAGAATTAGTTAGGAAATATACTAATGAGGCATGTCCGATTCCAGATGCTTCCCCTGCATTATAACCAGTTTGTTTGATTTCTTTACAAGACAGAGAATCTGTACTAATAACCCCCACAGATCAAGTGACCCAGGGCTGGGGCTGGGGCTCAGTGGTAGAGCACATGCCTAGCATGGGTGAGGCCCCGGGTTCAGCCTTAGCACCGATAATAAATAAATAAATAAATAAAATAAAGGTTAAAAACCAAACAAACAGGTGACTCTCTCATTTACACCACAGGGGTACTGAGCCAAAGGACAAAAAATTGAAATATTCTCGCATTAACTCTGAAAGGTGACTGATGGACAGCTGGTACAAAAATCTGCATTCCATTTTGTTTGATTTGCATTTTTTGCAGTGCTGGGGACAGAACTCAGAGCCTCATGCATGCTAGGCAATCGTTCTACCACAAAGCTACACACCCAGCCTAGCATTTTATGTAAAAAAAAAAGAAAGAGAAGAATTCTGATCAATTAGAAGCACCTACATAAACTGGAATCTTGCTAAGGTACAAGCTGTAGTATTCTTTCAGAATTTCACTTAGAAATATTTTCTTTGAGTATTCAGCCAGCACTGGGTCAATAAGAATGGGACTTTCTCTTGTCCTGTGTGACAGCTGATCTCATTCAACAACATACATTGTGTTCCTGCTTCTTACACTTCTTCACAGCTATTGGCCTTAATATACGTTTTCTTTCCAAATTTTATTTCAAGTATGTGTTATCCTATAGTTAATCTACCCTCTAATGTCACCCATCTGTGCAAAACACTCATGTCCCAATTATATTGTTACATATGTGGTTTATGCATGTAGTACATTGCTTCATTAGAAACAAGCTTAAATGTTTAATTCTCTTCATGTCAGAGGAAATACTATAAAATGAAGACAGAGAAAATGTCTGTGAGCCTCTAGAGCTCTATTGTTCAATATGTTAGTCACTATGTGTGGTCATTCAGAATTCAGTTTAAATGATAACATAACATTTATGCCTAACAACATTTAGGTCAACAATACCACAGATATAATGGTGGTCCCATAAGATTTTAATACAGCTGAAAATTCCTATGACCTGGTAACATCACAACCATTGTAAAGCAGTGACAACACATAACCCACATGTTTATGGGGACACTGGTATGAACACACCCACAAAAGTGCAGCACATACAATAATGTACAGGACAGAATGCTTGATAATGCTAAGAAACAACTATGTTACTGGTTTATATATTTTATTGTTATTTTAGATAATTTATTATTATAACATACCTACTTATTTAAAAAAGTGTCTTGATCAATTAAAAGGTTTACCATGTTCTTCCCACAGCAATTTCATGCATCTTGTACTTACTCTGCCTTTGGATTTCATCACTGACTGTATCAAGAGATCTTGGTAACTGACCCATCCCAACTAGATTTGGGGAAATACAAACTACAATATTCATTCAACAATAAAATTGCTGAGTGACACATTTCTCAGAACACTTCCCTGTCATGAATGGATGTGTGGCTATAACTGAAATGTTAACTCAGTTTTGCCTCCATATTAGCTGCACTTCAGTTACTTCATAGCCACAGGGGGCTAGTCATAATCCTGGGGTCTCCCAGTTGGAGCTCACATAACTAATAGCTCTGTGATACTGATCAGCATGTCTTTTAAATTTAATAAACACCAGCATTGAGCTGGATTGGTCACCTTAGTGTAGACTCTGAAGAAGATACACGTTAGAATTTGGTTAAACTAACTTTTTGCATTGTGACAGAGTCCTAAACCCTGATGGGACATCGGAAAAGATGGAGCAGCCAGCAAGGAAGTCCCAGAAACTCTCTGAATTATAATTGTTGTTTTTAGAATAGGAGGGGGGCAGTGTGTATTAGAGTGGAAGGTGGTGAATATGGAGAAGAGACAATCTTAATCCTCCTAGAATTTATAAGTAAGAACATTTGAGGCTGAATTTAACTCAGTGATTTAAAAAGTGAGAAGACTTTAGGTTAAATAAAGTGTTTAGAACTCAGGCATTTATTCTCTCTCTCAAAACTTGATGAAAATGAAAGCAGATGGTATTAAATGGCTATAAATTTGCAAAAAGAAAGGGAACAAGAAGGTGGAAAACAGCAAGCTAGATAGCAATGACATTTTAGAACTGGAATGGGATAGAAATGGTCTAGAGGGTGAACAAATCACAGGTCTAAAGAGATTTGGGAGGTCTGTCATTGCACAAAACTGAGGAGGAAAGTCGTGCCAAGCAGCTCTGACCATCCCCTGTTTCCTCTAAAGGCACAGGTGAGACATGAGTGAAAATAAGAAGTGTTGGCTGGATGTTTAAGAGACACCTTAGGGTCCTTTCCTCACATGCATCATCAAGAAAGTAAAGAAAGTGCCTACTTCAAGAACAAAGGCCTATGCCGACTAACATTTAGGCTTACCTCTGTGAAAAAGCCAGCTCTCTGCCTTGTCCCCACAGTGAGGGGACAAGGTCAAAACTATTCAGCATGAACCCAGGACCTGAAACTACTTTGTATCTCAGAGTATCTCAGATTCTTGGAAAATGACTTTTTATGAAAGACAGACAACAAAACAAAGAAACAAGCAAACAAGCAGAAGACAATGGAAAAATAAAAAGAGACAACACAAGAAGCAGACATGAGCTTTTTAAGAATCTATAATGAGAGTTCTCAGAGAAGGATGAGCAAAATAATGCATTTTACACAACAACCAGAGAGTGTTTTTTAAAAAGTGGAACAGAAACAAGGAAATTAAAGAAATAATAATTGCAAAAATGAATAGAAGTAGAAGGGCTGGAGCCTGAGGTTGCCGATGATTTCCCAGGAGCTCCTGTAGGACGTGAACAAGCCAAGATAAGAAAAAAATAAAGAGACAGAAAGAAGGAGGGGGAAGACAAGGAGTTGGTCTAAATGACTGTACATCTGACAAATAGTTTGTAAAGAAAGAACAGACAAAGGAGAAGGGAGAAAAGTACAATAATATCAAACAAATAAAAAGCACATGATTTCCAAGAACTAGAGAATTCGAGTCTCCACATTATAAGGGCCCACTTTCAATGAAAAATGAACTTTAAGGTCTCAATTTGAAGAGGATGAACAAAAAGAGGCCTATGCTGAGGCGGATGCTCATGCTATTTTAGAGCATCCAGAAAGCAGATCCTAAGCCCTTCCTGAGAGAAAAAGGAAAACATCACAAACAAAAGATTAGAAACCAGATCAACGTTCAACTTGTCAAGAAAACACTGAAGCTAGAAGGCAGTGGAACGAAACCTTTAAAAGCATGAGGGAGAATATTTTAAACAATTTTAGACCCAAACTATTAATCAAGAATGAGAGTAGCATGAAGATGTTTTCTGATGTTTCAAAAACTTTCCAAATATACTTTCTCAGAAAATACTAAAGAACATGACTCAAAGGGAACTCCCCCAGCAAGGATCCAGGATATGCAAAGGGTCCAGAAAGCTCCAGATCTAGTGTGAGACAGGAAGTCTGAGGCACCAGGGGAACCAGCAGCTTGAGACTTTATCTGATTGAGAGAAATAGCCTTGAGAGGAACTTGACAGCTCTGACAAAGTTAGAGAAAGAACTAGGGCTGAATGGTGAGATAATTAAACAAAACTTTAAATGAGGAATGCTCAACACCAAGGAGAGCTAAGCTTTACAAGGAGAGAAATATGCCGTCCTATATACAGATCCAGCCTATCTGTGAACAGTATTAATTTAAGCAAAAAAACCAAATCACTGAATGTTGGTTTTAACTAAATGTTCTTATATTGCTACAGTGGAAGAATTGGGGGTGGGGGTTATCCTATGGTTTGAGGGAAGGATAAGAGTTGGAAAACTAAACCAAATTCTCTGGCTGGGGGCATAGCTCCGAGTTAAGAGTTTGTGCTTAGTAAGAGGGAATTCCTAGGTTTAGTCTCCAATACAGTTAAAATAAATAAATAAATCCTCACACTTTATAATGAAAAGTTAATCTTATATTGGATCACTGAAAATTAAGCATCAGTAACAGAAGCATATTGTTTAAAAACAGGAAGATACATAGCACAAGAAAGTGCAAAAAGAATTAGAGACTGTAGGACAGGCATGAGGTTGGGGGACAGGATGGATCAGGGGTTGTTTTTCATTTTAAGTTTGAAGAACAACATATATTATAAAATTATGTACTACTTTGTTACATTTAAAGTGTTTGAAAGAATTTTACAGAGTAGGTGTAAATGAGATGGCACTCCAGATTGGAATGTCATTTTAAATTAGAAAAAAATGGTGGAAAAGTCGTCCTCCCTAAGGAGAGGCCAACTGGAGTTGGAGCCTCAGAGATGGAACAAGGATAGAGGATACAGAGAATGAGCACAGAGACCTGGCTGCAGGAGACCTGTGAGGAAGGAGCACTTGAGAGCAGGAATAAAAAGACTCTCTCCCAGCTGGGCATGGTGGGCACGTCCGGGAGCCCAGGTACTTGGGAAGCTGAGACAGGGAGGATGGCAAATTCAAGGCCAACTTGAGAAACTTAGCAACTAAGACCCAGTCTCTAAATTAAAATAAATATATATATATATATATATATATATATATATATATATATAGAGAGAGAGAGAGAGAGAGAGACAGAGAGAATAGCAGAACACTCCTATCACAAAAGAGAAAAAAAAATCCTTCATCTTCTTCATCCCATGACTCTGAAAATTTTCACTATATTACCCCAGTTCCCCAACAAAATGAAAAAGGAACCCTCTTCATCCCATGAATTTGAAAATTGACAGAATGCTACCTCATTTCCTCCCTGCATTATTTTTGTGTGTGTTTTGTTTTGCTTTGCAGTGCCGAGTTTCCAACCTTTATACAAGCTGAACACGCAGTCTACCTACCACTGAGCTACATCCCCAGCCCTTGTTAAATTCTATTTTGAGACAGGTCTCACTAAGCTGCCCATGCTGGCCTTGAATTTGCCATCCTTTCTGCTGCAGCCTCCTGAGTAGCTGGGAGTACAGGTGTGCATTACCACAACTGTCTACCATAATTATTCTTACAGGAGGTAAATAAAAAAACCCAAACCCCCAAATCACATTCCAACGGTGTGTTAGTCTGCTTGGGTCCTATAATAAATCATCAGAGACTAAGTAGCTTAAACAGCAGCCATGCATTTCCTCACAGTGCAGGAGGATGGACGTGCGAGATCAAGGTGCTAACAGGTTGGTTTCCGTGAGGCCCTGTCCTGTCCTTAGCTTCTGCCTTCTCACTGTCCTCCCACATTTCCTCTGTGCTCTCCTTCCTGGCAACTCTCTCAGCCTCTCCCCTTGCAAGGACATCAGTCCTCTTGGATTAAGGTCCACCCATAAGGACCCCATTCAACCATCATTACCTATTTGAAGGCCCATCTCCCAAGACAGTCACATTCCAAGGTGTGCTGAGGATTGGGACTTGTATATATGAATTTTAATGTGACACAGTTCTGTCCATAAAGTGTGGTAAAAATTCAAAACATAGCCAATGGCATATTGGAAAATGCTTCCCCTAGTCTTCCCCCTTCAAATACATATAATCTTGCCCATCTTACACGACTCTGACTGGGAGTTCTTTCGAGGTTGAGATCACAGGGTACAATCTTTACAGAAAGGAGTGTCGGCCTCACTCAGGCCTGCGGTGGAAATCGAGCAGCAAAATTCACAGGCCAACACTCCTGTGACCTGTGTCCTCCTCAGAGCAGGAGAGGGGTGAAGGGAGGGCTGCTGTTTGCTGACAGCTATCTTCTGGCTGCAGGTCCAGGCAGGCTGGGTGACTAGATGGAACATCATCATACAGAACCCACCCTACAGGGAAGGGGGAAAACCAGGGAAGAAAATCCATACAGTAAGTGGCCTGGTGATTTCCCAAAGTACTTTAACCTAAGGGACAAAACAATATCTGGCTACTGTGTTTAATTTTAAAGATAATCTTAACTTGTATGTCTGTATTAGCTTCCTTTTTCTTTAAAAGTAATGATAGTTTTACTAATACATCTTCAAATTCACTCTTCTACACTATATAATCCAATAGATTTTTAGTCTGTACACACAGTCGTACAGTCAACACCATTGATAATTCCAGAACATTTTCATGGAATATTTTAAGAGAAATTCTGTACCCTTAACAGTTACTCACATTTTCCATCCCCACCCCCAGACTCTGGAGACCATCTTTCAGCTTTCTATAGATTTTCGTACTCTGGATGTTTCCTATAAGTGGAGTCATAGAATAAGTTACCTTTTGTATTTGGCTTTTAGTTAGCACAATATTTTCAAGGTGCTTCTGTGTTGTAGCATGTAGTATTCTGTTCCTTTTTATGGCCAAATAACATTCCATAATATGGAGATAACATTTTTTTTGTCTTTGCATCAGTTCAAAGGCTTTTGGATTTAGTTTCTGTTTTTGCTGTAATGCATAATGCTTTTATCAACATTCATACACTAGATTTTGCACGGACAACTGTTTTCATTTCTCTTGACTATACATACATAGGAAAGGAACTGTTGGAGCAAACAAAAAAAAATCTATGTTTAACTTTATGAGGAACTGTCATACTGTTTTCCACAGTGGCTGAATTATTTACATCTCCACCAGCAGTGTATGAGGGTTCAATTCTCCACAATCTTACTAGCACTTGTTTTTGTCTTCTTGAATACAGCCATCAGTGTTGATATGAAGTGGCATGTCATTATGATTTTGATTTACATCTTCCTAATAGCCAATGATGTTGAGCATGATTCAAGTGTTTATTAGCCATTCATATATCTTTGAAACACTATTCATACCATTTTTCATTTTTTAAATTGGGTTGTCTTTTTATTGCTGTGTTTTAATAGTTTTTTTAATGTACTCTAGATACAAGTATGAATTAGTCTACTCAGGCTTCCATAACAAAATAACACACTGTGGGTAGCTGAAATAACAGAATTTTGTTTTCTCACAGTTCTGGAGGCTGGAAGTACAAGGTCAAGGTACTGGCAGGTTAGCGTCTGGTGAGGGCGTTTCCTTGGCTTGCAGATGGTACCTTCTTGCTGTCTCCTTACTTGACCTTTCCTTCACGCTAAACCTCATCTCCAATTATTGTTCTATCGAGGGTTAAGGTTTTGACTTATGAATTTGAGGGGAGCACAATTCTGTCTGAATGGGGTGTTTTCTGTTGCTATAATAAAATAAAGACTATGATATTGGCTCATGGTTCTAGAGGCTGGGACGGTGCTGGCATCTGCTTAGCCTCTGAAAACTTCTTGTAACATGACAGAGGATATCCCTTGGTGAGAGAGAGCACAGTACTAGTTTGTGTTTTTCTTCTTTCATAAAAGCCACTACTGCCATAAGCATCAGTTCCATGACCTCATCTAATCTTGGATCTCCCAGAGGTCCCACCTTCAAATCATTAACACATGAATTTGAGGGTCAAGTTTTCAAAATGAGTTTGGGAGGGGACAAACATCCAGATTGCAACACTGTTCATAACAAGTTCCTTGTCAGATGTATGGTATATATAAATTGTCTCCCACTGTGAGTTGTCTTTTCTTTGTCTCTCTTTTTTTTAAACTTCAATGAATTTTTCACTTTCTTGATGCTGTGCTTTGAAAGCACAATTGTCTTGATTTTTTTGGTCAGTTTAGCTATTTTTGTTTTCATAGCTTGTACTTTTGAGCTCATATATAAGAAACAATTGCCTAACATAAGATCATGAAGATAAACACCTATCTGCACTTCAAAGAGTTAATCGTTTTAAACCTTACATTTATGTCTTGTGTCCATTTTCAGTTAACCTTTGTATGTGATGTGAGGTAGGGATCGGACTTCACTATTTGCATGTATATATCCAATTACCCCAGATCCAGTTGTTGAGAAGACTATCATTTTCCCAGTTAAATTGTGTTGGCCTGCTTGTTAAAATCAATTGAGCATAAGAGCTTGCTTCTGGGCTCTAATTCTGTTCTGTTGGTCTATGTATCTACTTTGTGCCAGTACAGCACAAATGTGGTCATTTGGATCTGAATTGCCTCCCAAAGCTCACATGTCAATGGAGCATGTTCAGAGGTGGGCCTTAGGGAAGTGATTGGATCCTGAGGTTCAAACTTAATCAGTGGATTAACCCATTGATGGAGCCACAATTTAGTGGACTATTGGGAGGTAGGGGAAATTTAGGAGGTTGGCCTGGTTGGAGGGAGTGGTCCTTGGCAGCATGCCTTTAGGGCCTATATTTTGTAGGGACACCTTCCTTTCTCTCTTGCTTTTTCTGCTTCCCAGCCACCATGAGGAGAGAAGCTTTGCTCCACCACGTGTTCCACTCCAGAAGATTCTGACTCACTAAGGCCCAGAAACAATGGAGTCAAATAACCAGGGACTGAAACCTATGAAACAGGGAGTCATAATAAACCTTCCTGCCTCTAAAATTGTTCACCTCATGTATTTTGTCATAGTAATGGAAAGCTGAGCACCGCTGTAGCTCTTTGAAGTAAGATTTGAAATCAGGATATGAGTCCTCCAACTTTGTTCCTTCAAATTATTATTATTATTTTTTGCTACCCGTGAGTTTCTTACATTTCCATAGGAACCCAAGATTGTCTTACCAATTTTTGTTAAAAATAAAAGTAAAAAAGCAGCTGGTATTTTTTCAGAAATTACACTGAAGTTGTAGATTACTTTGGATAGTATTGCCGTCTTCATGGCATTGTCTTCTAATCCATAAAACATGGGATGTCTTTCACTGATGGAACTTCTTTCCGCCATGTTTTGTGGTTTTTAACTTAAAAGTCTTACATTTCTTTTGTTGAACTTATCTCTAAATATTTTATTGATTTGGATGCTATCCAACATGGAATGACATAAGCAGTTTTAAATGGAGTGATACTGCTAGGCATACATGGGAAACAGAATTAAAGTTTTAAAAGAAAACAAATAATTCCCTTAGGGTGAAAATCACTAAATCTTCCTCACGAACTTTTCCTGTGGGCTTTCCATCGCTTTGTCCTCCTTTCCCTTTCCTTTCTGTGCACAGCTTTGCCTGGACAGACTTACTTAAGCTTGTATGAACAAGCTCTATCAGCCTCTCCAAGGGGAAAAAAAGAAAAGGGAAGCTGAGTCAAGAAGCAAGGAGACCAACTGTTCTGTTTGTTGAAGGCTGGCTGGAAAGGCCTTTTCCCCTGGAGTTCGTGTATTTGAACCACCTAATATGTTATAACCCAAGCGTCTTCCTTGAAAAAGGAGGAAAAATGCTTAAATAGAAAAACCAACCAACAGAAAGGGTGTCCTGGGATTTGCCTTCATGCTAGATTATCCTGGTGCTTATTATGTCCAAGACTGACCTCAGGCATAAGCAGAAAAGGCTGCCAGCTATGCAGCCTGCTTTCATGGATTTATGGGAACCTCCCAGCTCAGTAATTACCTGAGAGAACTTGCTAACTACAGACCCCAACTTCTGGACTTAAAGGTTGATTCCTTTAGCTTGAGGAATAGCACTAAGAAGCACTTGCCTCTGGGATGGTCTGTGCAGGAAGGCTTGGAAGTCCTTTGTACCTGAGTGAATTTTCCTCTCTGATCAGGTCTCTAGAGCATTATTTCACGGAGAAAAAGACAGGAGGGTATCCGGCCAGGTGAGGGCACAAAGTGAGCCAGATAGAGCAAACTCCCCCATTGTACCCGAAGGCCCTGCTCATCAGATTGTAACTCCTGTGTCAGGAACAGGCTTGGGGAACAGAGCACAGGGTAAAGGATTGTTTTAAGGTATTAGACCCAACTTCCTCCTCCTCATATTCTCCTATGGATGAGTCACACTTCTAGCCTGAACTGACTTTCCACAATCCTGCCCTTCCTGGCCTCTGCATATGTTACATACAAAGAAACTACACACCAAACAAGAGAAAGAAGGGGAAAAAAGTTAGGAAAAAACTGTAACCTGGGCAACCTGTCTCCTGGTACATGAAGTCTAGCTGCTTGAAGAGTCAGGACTGTGTTGTATTGGAGTTTTCTCTTGGAATCCAAGTGTGTGGTGTTATCAACAGAGCCACTTCTTAATCATATGTTAAACTTTTCAGGATCACAAGCCCCTAACTAATTTGCAATTTGGCATTAGTATCTAGACTTAACCCAGGCTGTCCCAAAGTGTCCTTCTTCTATTACCAAAATTCCAATACCTCAAATCGAGCTCCAACCTGTAATAGAATTTTGGGGAAAGACCAAACACTTGTAAGTAAGGGAAATGCAAAAACTCCCTTAAAAATTACTGCAGGCTTGAATATTCAAGACTTCTTCTAGCATTGCACAGATGAGCTGTACATGAGACTAAGATGGCTGAGGCTGAACGCGATCTAGAATATTCCTGACACTCTCTTGGGACAAGCATATTTGAAGTTTTCATTATCACCAGGTTGGGCTATGTCTTCTTTGACAGACACATAAATAACATTTCTGTATGGCTGGTGGGAAAGCTATTTCTGTACTGCACTTTCTTTAACTGAACTATCCCAGTTGATCCTGATGCCATCAAAGAAGAACTTGGCTTTAAAATTAGATGCACAGAGGCTCATACTTGATCCAAGGAAATAACCTCTCATATGCCTCACAGCTTGTGATTCACAGCTCCAGATTCCCTCCCTGGGGCCTGGGGGTGGAGCAGACCCCAGAGTGAAAGGCTGCCCTCTAAGGGATTGGGGAATTCCAAACAGCTCTGGACATGTGGGGACTGAGATGAACTATGAGGTCTAGTTTTCCTCTTCAGATGTCCCCATTTTGACTGAAGCCATTAGGACAGACTGCTGGCTGTCCATCAGGGGCTGGGCCTTCTCCCTCTCTGCACTCAAGGTTAAAGCACATTTGCCAGCCTCCCTTGGAGCCTGGAGTGGCCATAAGATCAAATGCTCAGTGGAAGGAAGAAAACATGATAGTGCCCTTAGCAGTCCTGGGCTGTGAAGCCTCCTGGGAGCTCTTTTCTATGTCCTTGACCTCCTTCCTGACACCTAGGGTGGCCCCAAGTAGAGACTTTTGGGATGCCAGAGATGGGACACAGCCAACTGCCATGAGACTGGACCCCTGAGTGGGTGTGTGGAGCAGAGACCTGCTGACCTGGAACCCCCACATGGGACTGTTACACATAGGTGTCTGTCCAGAACTGTCACTTGTTAAGGTCTCCTTGTTATAGTGTTTGACTTGAGCACCTGTCCCTGGGTTTTTGTCCCATTAAGTTATTTATCCTCCTTGGTATTTCTTAACCTGCTCCCCTCTAACTCTCCATTGCCCCTGTTATTCAAGCCATTCACCATCTCAACAGCCCCCTAACTGGATGGCAGAGCCTGACCCCTTGGCATGGTGAGTAGGGCCACCCCCAGTACAACCTGCCCACCCCTACAGCCTTATCTTCCCATGCTCCCCCATCCTGGCTTTGTGTCACACTGAGAGACAGAGACCCACAGGCAATTCCCGGGCCCTCTCCGACTTTGTCACCTTCACAAAGCAATTCCTCTCTCCCCAAACCTTTTCCTTCTCTACACCTGCTAAACTCCTACTCAGCTTCATGGGAAGATGCACCTGATATCCTCAACTGGACCATGTGGCTGACTCTGTCCTGGGAGCCCTGCCCCTTCTGGTTTCCTCTCCAATGAAACAAGTTTCTTCTGTCAGCTTAAGTGCACAAACATGCAAGGGACAAAATGATAGATACACATTAGCAGCTTCAAATGTAGAGTTACGAAGTCACTCAAGTTCCCCTAGTCAGAGTGACCTTTACTTCCCCTGTCTCGTCTCAGTTCCTGTGGCCGGGCCAAAAGGTCAGTGGGTCCTCACAGAAGGTCTAAAACTCTGTCTCTGGCACAGGTGGTGCCTCCCACACTGAGCAGCATCAACCCTCAGGCGCAGCTCCCCACAGCAGGGCTGTGCTGAGCGGCCAGGTTGTGTGGCATAGGGACTCCGTCAGCTGAGGGACTTGCCAAGGTGACCCACAGGCTTGGGGTAAACAGAGAGTGAAACTGAGGCCTGACCTCCAGCTGTCCTCATCCCCACACATGAGGCCCTTTCATGCCATAAAAGGGAAGAGGCCATGCTGCCGCGTGACGTGGGGATTGGGATAGAACAGCCTCATTCTGTCTTATTGAATGGGGACATTCCTGGCCACTGGAGCTCTTCCAGCATGGGCTCATCTGGTAGAGGAGCTGTACGCAGTCCAAGCTGCCCAAATACAGAACTGAAGAGAAACAAGGAAATAGACGTGTCCTATGGCAATGACCTATACCTTGCAGCACCCCCTTCCCATGAGGAGGGCTTCTGTCTGAGTTCACACACCCTTTTTCCTATTTAACCATAACAAGATATTTTTCTGATTTTTGCCTCAGGTTCGGTGATTATATGGATGGAGAGTGGGTCATGACAAATAACCAGAAAGAAGTTCAACAAACAAAACTCACTGAGCATAAACCCTACCTTTATAGAAATACAACAAAATTTAAGCACTATATTTTAAAATTATTAGTGTTAACAAATAATTTAGAAATATTATCCACAACTTCAAGTCCTCATGTTCTATAGCACAGTAGGGTGACTGTAGTTTACAACTATTTATTACATGTTTTAAAAAGAGACACCCCAAACAAAGGAAGGATAAATGTTTAAGGAGATGAAAAGGATAATTATTCTGATTTAATCGATACATATTATATACATGTATCAAATTATCACACTGTACCCGAGAAGTATGTATGTTTATTAGGTGCTGATTAAAATTTATAAAAATAAAATTCAAAAAAATTTTTAAAGAAATATTATTCAGAATTTTAAAATGACTTCTAGTTTTCCCCAATGAGTCAACTTCCATCTATGCAGTGGGTGGCCAGGGCAATGCTTACCCTTGGACTGGAGATCAGGAAACAGGGGCTCCAGCTCAGCCCTATTGCTAATTTGGACTTGAAGGAGTTCACAACCTCACTCAGGTTATTTATGTGTATCTGGGGCCTTTTGCAATTCTGTAGCTTGTATTTCTCCCCCAAGGGAGGCTGGGGGCCTTCTCATAGAAGATGCTGGACACTATCCCAGTCCAGGCTAAATACACATAAGAGGATGCCTGACCCACAGTGATGTCGTCCAATGTCATAAAATATCAAAGACCAAAGAGGGAGATCAGTTAAATTCTTTGGGGGAAAAATAATGCTAGATCCCAGTCTTCTGTACACTTTCTGATTTATTCTGAATGTAATCCTTGATCTCTTTTCCCCATCTCCTGACCTTGAAATATTTCCATGGTTACTGGAGCTCTCCCTTCCTCCAGAATGTCTCTTGAAATTCTTAAAAGTTGAATTTCATGGTCAGTCTAAGGTTAAGTGTGGGATTATCTTACTGCCCTTCTTTCCCTACCTCCTCATTCCATTTCAGAGGAAAACTACACTTCCCTGCTTCCCCCACCATCCACAGCTCAGAGGACAAAAAGATACTTGCAGAATCATCAACTTTTAATGATTCTGCTGAAATTGGCCTCCTTGGAGGTCACTAATGGAGAATGTGTGTCTGCTTTGAGATTCATGGCCTGTCCCCAAGGCAGCTCAGGTTCTTACCTGGCCCCTTTATCAGATATGGTCATCAGATCCCATCATTGGATTGATTTCAACTGGGGCTCTTTGGCAGAGGAAACAATCAGAACCGGTTAGCTGAGGTTTCAGGGTGCTGAGCTCTGGAATCCGGGAGAGAGGCTGGTTCAAAATTGATAGCAACACTGGATGTTACAAGCAAATGTTTGAGTCCACAAAAGAAATGTCATTGGCTCCAAAATAAAGAAGAGAAAAAAATGGCAAAAAGCAAATCAAGTTAATACTTATTTCTAATGTCAAATTATAAATTTATTATTATTATTGGTACCAGAGATTGAACCCAGTGCTCAACCACTGAGCCATATCCCTAGCCCCTTTTATTTTTTATTTTGAGACAGGGTCTCACTAAGTTGCTTAGGGCCTCATTAAGTTGCTGAGGCTCGCCTTGAACTCATGATTCTCCTGCCTCAGCCTCAGCCTCCTGAACAGCTAGGATTATAGGCATACACCACTGTGCCCAGCAAAATCTTTTTAACTTTTTAAAAAAATTGTGAAAAGTGTTTTGTGAGGACCATCAGCTACTTGAGTGTGCCCCATGTGCTCTGGTAGAGAGGGCTCTGGACCAGGAAGAGGGGAGAACTCCAGATCCTACAGAGGTGCCCAGGCTACATTCAGCCTCTCGTGGAGGCCTCAGCAGGCTGGATTAAGATGTGGCTGGTGATACCCAGAACAGGTATGGCCCTTCCCTTGCTCAAATATGTAGTGCCTTTTGCCAGAGTGCACCCCGGGCATACCCATCTCCAATCTGGGTCCAGCTTTGAGCTCTATGACATACCCATGGGACCCCTTAATCCTCTCACTTTGCTTAATCCAGATTGAATTAGTTTTGTTACTTGTAAATAAAACTCTTAGGAAAGAATCCAGCACTCTTTATCACCTCCCTTCCTGTTTCTATTACTGGTCAATCAGTTAGTTGGCTGAAATAAGAAGTAAAATATTGAAAGCATTCAAATCAACCTCCATAGTTGTAGATTGGTTTGGGGTATCTGGATAGGTACTTCTTTTGGAATTATCCAAATAAATAATTTGTTGCTTATTATATGTTTGCTTTTATTATGTTTATCATCTAGGGTTTTCCTCTTTCTGCTAGGTATGAGTTCTCGGCAAGGTGGGGATGTTTGCTTTTTCACTGCTTTATCAAAGGCTTTATAAGGTAGGTGCTTTATAAATGTGACTTAGAAGAATGATAAGCAGTCTTGCCAGAAACACTCAAGCCTAATATTATTAATGTTATTACAGCAGTGCTCCATTAACTATAGTTTCACTTTCCATGGTTTTAGTTACCCAAGGTCCAAAAATATTCAATGGAAAACTCCAGAAGTAAATAACTCATTATTATTATTATTATTATTATTATTATTATTATTATTATTATTATTATTATGGTGCTGGGGATTGAACCCAGGGCCTTATCCATGCAAGGCAAGCACTCTACCAATGGAGCTATATCCCCAGCCCAACAACTCATAAATTTTTTAAAAATATATTTTGTAGTTGTTAATAGATCATTATTTTATTCATTTATTTATATGCAGAGCCGAGAATTGAACCTAGTGCCTCACACAAGCTAGGCAAGTGCTCTACCACTGAGCCACAACTTCAGCCCAACAACTCATAAATTTAAAGTAAATTTATTATAGTATGTTGTTATAATGATTTCATTTTCTTACTAATAATTGCAGTTAGTCTCTTTACTGTGGCTAATTCACAAACTTTATCATAGGTATGAATACAAATTAAACTTTATCATAGGTATGAATACATGTATACAAAAGGATAGTATGTATAGAACAGGTTGTTCTACCTGTAGTTTCAAGCATCATGGGGGTGTGTGGATTGTAATGTGTCCCCCAAGATAAGGGGGGGACTACTGTATTAGAAATAACCCTGTTAGGTTATTATCAAACTTTTTGTATCACTTTCAAAGAAATTGAGGAACAAAAGATTTTAAAAGAGGTAAATTTGATCTATTCCCTTTATTTATATATTTGATACTGCGGATTGAAGTCAGAGCCTTTACCACTGAATTACATCCCCGGTCCTTTTTATTTTTTATTTTGAGACAGGTTTTTGCTAAGTTGCTGAGGCTGACTTTGAACTTGTGATCCTCTTGCCTCAGCCTCCCCATTGCTGAGATTACAAGTATGTATCACCACACCTGGTTGGTCCCTTTATTTTATAGATGAAGAAAAACAGTCTCAAAGAAGGGAAATGACTTGTCCAGCATCTCCCAGCCCTGAAGTGACAGTTGAGGACTATAGCTTACCTCTCCCACTCACATATCTTCCTGTAATACCACACAATCTCTTATTCCTATTACTTATAGGAGAGTCATTGGGCAGGTTTTTTTTTTTTCCTTCTGCTACGAGGTGACAATACACACCACAACAAGCTTGTAATTACTAGATGGTAGAGGATTTGGCTTTCCTGTCACCAAAGCACCAACAAAGCAGGAACATCCACCTGCAGGCTGTGGCAATAATATACTTTCTACTCTGGCCAATAGACCGGTGTTATTTCACTGGCCTGAAATTGTTCTGTACCTACGAACAGCAGGGATCCCAGGCAATGTCCAAAATGATCACACCTTTTTCTTAGCCCTGACTTTCCAGATTCTTCCATGAAGCAACCCATCTCCCAATCACTTTGTCCCAGGCCAGGACCAATTTGGATCCCCTGCAGACAGGTAATAGAAGAAATTCCCATATATGGGCAATATTGTCCACTTTTGTATTCCTGAAACCCCCATGGTTCAGGATGGGGGATATAAGATGATTCCAGAAAATCCTGAGAGTTGAGCCCCTGAGCTTCCCCTAGATTACTAAGGTATCCAGGAATTGATAGAAATATCCAAATGATTGAATGATGTACTCCATTAGCAAGTAAGAGTGCATCTATCCAAAATGTCCCTGCTGAGAAAGTTCAATGTGCTGTTAAATTGCGATCATTGTAGAGGATTTTCATTTTATTTGCCATCTACGATTTGTTAGATCAAAGAATAGTAATGTGTATATAATGATCATGTCATAAAATGAAGTTAGAAATAAGATGTAGCAATAATGTGACAAATCTGATAATGTGGCATGAAACTAGTTCTATACATTAATTTCCCCCTCTTAATACATTTAGAAAAGAAACTAGACAAAGCTAGATACTCGGCATTTGGAGACCTCTGGGAATGGAAACCTGATCCTAGGCATTGGAATATGAACTATAACTCTAGAAATTAATTTATTCTTCATTTGGAGAGGTTTTGCCTGAAAAAAAATCCTGATTTGTCACCATAAGAGAGTAAATTTTCCAAGGCGAGGGTTGTGGTTCAGTGGCAGAGAGCTTGCCTCACACATGTGAGGTACTGGGTTCCATCCTCCGTACCACATAAAAATAAATAAACAAAATAAAGATATTATATCCATATATGACTAAAAAAATAATTTTAAAAGGAGGGTGAATTTTCCTTCAAAGGAGTCAGTTCCAGCTGGATGTGGTAGTGCACTCCTGTAATTCAGCAGCTTGGGAGGCCGAGGCAGGTGGATCATGAGTTCAGAGCCAGCCTCAGCAATTTAGTGGGACTCTGAGCAACAAAGAGAGACCCTGTCTCTAAATAAAATATAAAAAAGGGCTGGGGAATGTGGCTCAGTGGTTAAGCATCCCTAGGTTCAATCCCTGGTACCAAAAAAAAACAAAAAAACAACACCTCCACAGTCCTTGTCTGAGACAGCTGGTCAAGACAGCTCTAACTGTGGGCCCTGGTGGCTGGTGAATTATTTGGCACCCCTTCAAACTGACATTCTTTAAATATTTTTCAGCATTTTCTTAGTTGGGGTAGAAAGAACAGATTGTCTGCTAATAAAAACTGTATACCTCTTTCTGTACATTAAAAATAAAGGAGTTATTATATGCCTCTGAAATAAAAATGCACTGGAAATTAAGGAGCTGATTATTCAAAATGTTGCAAGAACATTCGTGGATGAGGAACTCCTCAAGGTAAAGGAGGAGGACCATTGTTTATTGAAGCAGGTAGACCAAGAGCCAACCATAAGGCCCGCAGCACTGGGAGAAAAATTGGGTAATAAGTCTCATCTAAGTCACTCAGGAAGGGGGAATATAATCAGTTAGCCTTTTTTCCAGGACACAAAAGTTGGGGCGATTTCAGAAGACAGCAGGATGGTGAACTTCTTCATTATTGCTCTTTTCCATGAGCATGTGGCTCCATTAGATATTGTCAGGACCTATTTGACAACATTCACAATTTTTTCAAAAAAAAATTTTGTGTGTGTGTGTGTGTGTGTGTGTTTTATCAGAGATTGAACCCAGGGGGGCTCTACACTGAACTTCATCTCCAGTCTTTTTTTCTTTTTTGTAACAGGGTTTTGCTAAGTTTTCAAGACTGGCCTTGAACTTGCTATCCTCTTGCCTCAGTCTCCCAAGTAGCTGGGATTAGAAGAGTGTGCCATCATGACTGGCCATTTGCATATTTTAAGGGAGGTTTTGAGTGTGTGTGTGTGAACCAGGTCCTTGTGAATGCTAAGCATGTGCTCTACCACTAAGCTACATCCCCCCCGACATTTAAATTTTTCTTTCATTTCACCATTTTTCTGCCATTTGTTGCTGAACAGCGTACATGGCATACACTTCCAAGGATATGCTCAAAATCTACATGTTCTTTCTTCTGCTTTGCATATGACAAATATTTCCCTACTTTTCTGAAGTTCTCGTTTTTCAGTTTTCTTCTGTTAGTTTCTGAATTTGGCAATTTCCTGTCAAAAATACTCAAGAGTTTACAGTTTACATAATAAAATAAATCACTCATCTCTATTATTAGTGCTAACCCAGGCAATGCTTTGTCTGACATTATCTTTGGGGGACTGTCAGCTGGTTGGTCTTAGACTCAGGGGTGTGTCCGAGGTTGCTCAGAACACTTGCTTGAATGCATAGAGGAAGTATTGTTGAGGAATTGTACATTTGTTGATTTTTTTCCCTTTGAGGACATTTTGCCAGTTGTGTGAAGATTCTTGTGTGGATGCTGGTGTTAGGGCACCCTACTTCCCATATATTCTAATGATTTTTTAAAAATTAGCATCATCAAGACATAATTCTTATATCATAGAAATCACCCTTTTAAAAATGTACAAGTCAATGTTTTTGGTACATTCATAAAGTTGTCAAAACAACATTTCCTTCTAATTCTGGAATCTGTGATGGTGGGGGGAGGTGGTGCTGGGGATTGAACCCAGAAGTTCTCTAAAACTGAGGTATACTTCTATCCCTTTTTATTTTTTGAGACAGGCTTCCCCTAAGTTGCCCAGGCTGACCTTGAACTTGTGATCCTTCTGAATCCTGCAGCTTCCTGAGTTGCTGGGATCTTAAGCATGAGCCAGCATGCTTGGCTCTATTTCCAGAACACTTTGATCTTCCCACCAAAGAATCCCTGAACCCATTAGCAGCCACTCCCCACTCACCCCTTCCTCAACTCCTGGAAACCGTTAATCTATTTCTGTTTCTATAAATTTGCTGATCCTGAAAATTTCATATATATGGAAACATAACCAATGTGGCTTTCTTTCATTTGTATCTGATTTCTTTCACTTGGCATGTTTCTAAGATTCATCCATGTTGCAGCACAATCAACACTTCATTCCTTTTTATTGCCAAGTAATGTTTCATTGTTTTGCTTTTTTCACATTTTATTCCCTCATCAGTTGATGGACTTTTGGGCTGTTTCCACCTTTTACTTATTCTGAATAATTATGTTGGGAATATTTCTATACAAGTTTTTGTGTAGACATGCTTTCATTATCTTGGTACCTAGGAATAGAATTGTTGAGTCTTAAGGTAATTCTATGTTTTGCTTTTTGAAGAACTGATAACTCTTTCCAAAGGAGCTACCTCAATTTGCATTTTACATAGTGATGTATGAGAGTTCCAATTTCTTCATATCTTGTTCACTTTGCCACTGTCCATCTTTTTTAATATAGAAATCCTCGTGGGTATAAAGTGTATCTCATAGTAGGTTTGATTTAAATTTTCCTAGTGACTAATGCCTTGAGAATATTTTCCGGTTCTTATTGTCACATGTATATCTTTGGAGGATGAAGATTTGGGGTCATATTTCTGAGTTGTAAAAGTACTCTTTATATTCTGGATACTAGTCTCTTATAAGAGGTACAATTAGCAAATATTTCCTCCCATGCCTGGTTTGTCTTTTCACTTTTTTGACAGTGTCCTTTGAATCATAAACATTTCAAATGCTGACAAAGTCCAGTTTTTCTATTTAATTCTATGACTGCTTGTGCTTCCAATGTTTTAGGGCCACATAGAGCTTACGGCCCAGTTAGCCAGTGGCCTGACCCTTTCCTTGGTCTGGTCCATGTGAGGCCCTTGAAAGCTTTGAAAATACTATTACACATGTGTTAAAAGAACAACTTTAGACAAAGTAAATTTATCAGAATTTATTTGAGCCAAGAATGATTCGTGAGCCAGGAAGCACTCAGAACAAGAGAGGCTAGAATGCTCTGCCTGGCAGTGTGAGCAGTGAGCTTCCATAGGCTGAGTGCACAGCAGACTGAGTAGGACATCACCTGATTGGCTAATGCCTGGGCATTTGCCACTTGAGGGGAATAATGTGATCAGTTAGCTGCCTCCATTGGATGAATCCTGGGTGTTTGTGATTGGCTAAAATTGTTATTTGTTGCAAAAAAAAAAAGAAGAAGAAGAAGAAGAAAGAAAGAAACAAGTAAGGGGGGCTGGGGATGTGGCTCAGGTGGTGGCGTGCTTGCCTGGCATGCGTGCGGCTCAGGTTCGATCCTCAGCACCACATACAAACAAAGATGTTGTGGCCGCCAAAAACTAGAAAATAAATATTAAAATTTTCTCTCTCTCTCTCTCTCTCTCTCTCTCTCTCTCTCTCTCTCTCTCTCTCTCTGTCTCTCTCTCTCTCTCTCTCTCTCTCTCTCTCTCTCTCTCTCTCCTCTCTCTCTCTCATTAAAAAAAAAAAAGAAAAGAAACAAGTAAGGTATCCAGGTCAAGTTAGGTTGGGGTCCATTAAGTAGGAACTCAAGTATGGACACAATCTCAGGCTAATGGCTTCCTACTTATTGCATTCAAGAACAGTTTACTGCTGTGACTACACTTTTTCTCCTTCAAGACAGCAATAATGGCAGTGTCCCTGAGCATTGTCTCAGAAATACCAATGATATACTATGGAGCAAAGTGCTGACACCTTTCCTATTCAGAAGAGTTTGAGCATTCTTCAAGCCTTTGATAAAACATTTCCCTCTCCTGCATTCCTTGGAATTTTCTTTCCATGAAAGAACAAAGGCCTTAGGTCAAATTTGAGTCTTCCACATTGCTCTAGAAGATTCACAAATAGATATTATTAATAAGTTCACTGAAAAGTTCTGTAATAAATAAACATGTTTAAACTAAAGTTGCACAAAATATTTCACCTTGAAACTATTCCAATAAGGACTTGATAGTTTTTCAACTAGTTCATGCTTGATTGACGAGAAAGGATGGATGTCTTAGGAAAATCTCAACCACCTGACACAATCACAATTTACTTGATATTCTCATCAGAGTCTATGAGAGATGAATGGGCCTCCCCTCTCTTATAGCCACTCCCTCTGGGATATGTGGATTCTGAGTAATCAGGGAAAGGAGAGAAACAATGGGTGGTCTCAGATGGAGAACTTAAGGACTAGACCTAGACATCACTCTCCATTACCCTCTGCTCATCCCATGCTCCTTTGGCCTGGACAGATGGTCCCCAGTTTTTGATGATCTAACTTGTGAAATTTTTACTGCTCCAGTAAAAAAAAAAAAAAAGTTAATTTTTGGATTTGGGTCTTTTCCTGGACTGGTGATGTGTGGTATGATCCTCTCTTGTTTTGCTGGGCAGCAGCAGCAGCAAGCCACAGCTTACAGTCAGCCCGTCAGTCATGAGGTGAAGCAACTAACACTCTACAGTGTGCTGCATTGCTAAGCTAGGAAGCTCAGTAGGCCAGTGGACTGAATGTATTTTGGACTTAGGATATTTCATACTTAGCGATGGAGGTACATGGATATAACTCCACTATAAGTTGAGGAGGAACAATTGTTATCTCTCTAGATGTAATGTGGTCTACCTGTGTGACTGGGGGAAAAGGGTTTTGACACCTAGTGTTGTATGGGCCACATACTTTTGGAAGCACTACTCATCTGGCTTATGTGCCTACAGAGTAAGTGCATTTATTGACTGATGTTATGGGAAGAAGCTTGGTGTCTTATGTGGCCTCCACTCCTGGATGCCTCTTGATGGTGATGCTCCCTCTGAAACCAGTGAGAACATTGCTTATTCTGACCTTGCACATATCTGTCAATAATGTATATTCTTACAATCAACAGAGAAACATTTGGGAAATTATATGTCAAACACTTTCACATTTTTATTTCATCAGGGGCAAAATTGGAAAGAACAATTGAGTGCAGTACTTTAATTACACCACCAAAAACCAGGTGGGTGTGATTGCTAATGTAAGGATATGTCTCTGTGGACATGAAGACCAGACAGAATTCTGAAAAATGGAAATAGTTGATGCGTTTACATGGCCAGACTTTATCTATTATTATTTAGTGTCTGGAGATGCAGTAAAAAAAGAAAAGAAAACAAATGACTAGTGCTAGTGGTAAATACTTGACATTTTCCCAGAAAGAAAAATAGATCTTTCTGTGGTTGGTACATTGGTAGATACCATATGCTGTGTTCTAGACATCCATAAATAGCCCTGAAAGACACGTTAATATTTTACACAAGAAAATCAATAACCCCCTACTGTATGCATATGATTGCTATTATGCCTCATTAAAGTGTATTTAAAGCCTTTTCCATATCAAGTGGGATTGGAAAAGTAATGAGAGTCCCTGAGCATGTGGTGTTGAAAAGGAAGAAGTGACACAAAGGCTTAGAAAAGGTCCTGTGAGTAGAAGTTGAGGGGCTTTGGAGTGTCCCCAGATCGGGCACAGACCAGAAGAAGCTGGTCCCTGCTGGCCAGCCTACCTGACATTCTCAAGGCTCTCCAGCATTCCTCTGCCTTCCAGTCTGGGCTACTGCTGAGACCAGCCTGTGCCCTTTCCTGCTGAAGGTGGCTGCCAAAGAGGACGCCCCAAGGTGATCTGTGCTCCAAGGTGCTCCAGGGACCAGTTCTCAGCATCTAGACAGAGGCAAATCTTGTTTTGGGTGCAGCCTGGAACAAAGGTAGAGTGCTGCTTCTGTTCAAGTCCCTGACCCTCCCTGCTTCCTCCACTGTTCCCAGGGGCTACCACTATGCCCCTCCCTCTTGGGACTACAGAGAGGCCTCCAAATACCAGTGAGCCCTGATGCCCCCGTAGTTTTCAGGATAGTAGCCATCCCTGTTGCTGTTTGCTGGTATTTCTTTTTTCCGTTTTAGCACCCACACCTGCTTTCTGTACCCCAGAGCTACACCCTAGCCTGCCTTACTGTGATTGCTCCCTTTTACATGTGCTCCCTCCACTGTAATGTTGTCCACCACAAGGACTTAACTACAGTCTAGCTCTTAAGTGTCCCCAAAAGTCATGTGTTAAGGGTTTGTTCCATGTCCTATGGTGCTACTGGGAAGTAGCACCAGACCAAACCAAACCAAACCAATATGAATTCACTCATGTTAAATGCCACATTATACATCTGCAACTTAAAGGAAAAAGATCTCAAACAGACCAGATTTTCCAAAAAAAAAAAAAAAAAAAAAACCAGGAAATTCCAGTTTACCCAAGTCAATCTAACAAGAAAGACTCTATGCTTTAACCATTAACAACAACAACAACAACAACAAAAAAGGTAACCTGAAATAATCTGACACTAACTGATCACCTTTTTTTCCCTCTACTATTTGATTTTCAAAACCCATAGTTTATAAAACCCACTGTTCTACCATTGCCTGGTAGGAGTGCTTATTCTATCCTATAAAATGAAGGCTGCCCATTTCATGAATTGCAAATAACAGCTTCATTATTAGTCCATTTCTCATTGCCATAACAAAATAAATATCTGAGGCTGGATACATTATAAGGAAAACAGGTTTATTTGGTTCACATTGCTGGAGGGTCAAATTCATGGCTGCTGGCATTGGTTTGGCTCTGGTGAAGGCTTATACAGTCAGCTTATGTTAGTCATATAACAAATACCTGCAATAGTCAACTTGTAAGGAGACAAGCTTTATTTTGGTTCATTTAGAAGTTTCAGTCCAAGATCAGAAAGTGCTCTTCTCACAGTCAGGAAGCCAAAAAGAGAGGCTGAGGAAGAGACTTGGGTCCCACAATCCCCTCTGAGGGCACATGCCCAGTGACTTGAAGGTCAAGCACTAGTCCCTACTTCTTAAAGGTTTTACCACCTCCTAGTAGCACCATGGGACATGGAACAAACCATTAACACATGACCTTTGGGGACACTTAAGAGCTAGACTGTAGTTAAGTCCTTGTGGTGGACAGCAACACAGTGGTGGGTGCACTGTAAAAGGGAGCAATCACAGTGAGGAAGGCTGGGGTGTAGCTCTGGGGTACAGCACCTGCCTAATGCAGGCAAGGCCCTGGGTTCCATCCGCAGTCCCACAAAACAAACCAAGCCCACACACTGAGGCATTGAGGCAGAGGCAGCAGGAGGTACTGGACTTGCTCCTTTGTAATAACTCTCTCGAGAACTAAATTAGGGTACCACAAGAACTACCTGAATCCCCTTCCAGGACGACCCCGGTGAGCTAAGTTTTTTAGGTTAGAGTAATATTTCCAGGCTGTATGACTAATTTTCAAGAAAGAAAGGAAGAGAGGCAGGGATGGGAGGGTAGGAGAAGGTCAGATAGATCCTGCTTCTGAGGTCTTTCCTGCTGTTCAAAGTACTCAGCATACTAAAGCAGGATATTTTGGAGATTCATTTTCTGAGCCCTAACACCCTAAATGAGAGACTCTATGGAAACTATTCATAACAGAAAAGAGAAGCGTCAAGAAGGCCCACCTCTTTCCCCACCCGGGGAGTCTCTGCTGCTTCCCCAAACTAACCTAACCACAGGCGTTGCTGGGTTTCCCCATTTAGTCTGTTACCATTGGATCCTACCCTTTTATCCAATCACATTCCAACACAGCTGCCCATGCTCACTGATCCTAAGGATAAAAATGTGTCTTTTGGATTTTTATCAGAAGATTTCTGTGTAATATAAGACTTTAAGTAAATGTATTATGTCTTCCTTTTGTTAACCTGTCTTTTGTTATTGAAGTGTCAGTCATGAACCTATAAACCATCAGGATAGATCACACTTTCCTGGCCCCGTAGAAAACATGTACTTGATTGCCCACTTACTAAAAGTTGAGAGGCCCTTCCAAAAAGTTAAAATAAACAGACACCATTTATAATAATAATAATAATAGCTTCTGAAGTATACTGAGTTTTAACTCTAGTTCTTCTGTTTTTAAGATTTGTGGCTTAATTTTTTAAATTATTGTTTTTTAGTTATAGGTGGACACAATATCTTTATTATATTTTTATGTGGTGCTGAGGATCAAACCTAGTGCCTCACCCATGCTAGGCGAGTGCTCTACCTCTGAGCCACAACCCCAGCCCCAAGATCTGTGACTTTAAACAAGCTATATTACCTCTCTAAATTTAAGTGTCTCATTCTGTAAAAGGAATAGAAAAATTTTTTCTAGTAATTAAACTAAATAAAATAATTAACTTAGAGCTCATAGCACAGTGCCTAGGAAATATTACATGTTAAATTTTTAATCAGATGTAGTGACACACACTTCTAGTCCCAGTAACTCAGAGGAGTCTGAGGATTGCAAGGTCCCAGCCAGCATGGGCAACTAGGTGAAACCCTGTACAAAATAAAAATAAAAATGTGTGGGTATATAATTAAGTAGTAGAGTTCCCATGGTTTCTATTCCTAGGACCACACACAAAAAAAGTCTTTTTTTCCCCATCAAAACCAAGATCTTTTTAGAAGACTTCACTAGTGTCAATAGTATCCATCCTTCCCTTTCTCTATTCTCAACTCCATTTTTGTTTCTTACCTAACCTCAGCTCCGTGGTTTGTCCTTCCAAAGGTACCTCAATTGGCAGGCAAATCAGAATCACTTTTGATAATTCATCTCAAACCCTAAAATTCAGGAGGGCTTAGAATGATGTGTCTCAACCCTGAAAGAAAATAGCTGTTGACCAATATTGCTATGTTCAGCAAAGCTATCCTTCAGATTTAAAGAAGAAATAACAACTTCCAAGATAAGCAGAAACTTAAAGAATTCATGAATGCTAAGTTGGCACTACAAAAATTACTTGAAGAAATAATATGCAAAAGAAATCAAAATATGCAAAAGAAATCAAAACCAAACTCCAGAGCTCACAAATGGACAAATCTCATTGAAGAGTTGCTACACAAATAAGATACAGGACCAAATTAAATATTATGAATAAATCAAAATGGCACAAATTAATAAACACCTCTTTTTAATAATACTGAATATTAATGCCCTCAACTCTCCAATTAAAAGACATAGGCTGCCAAAATGGATTAAAAAATAAGAGCCAACTCTATGTTGTTTGCAAGAAAATCACCTTAGAGGTAAAGACATCTAAAGGCTAAAAGTAAAAAATAAAAATTGATATACCAGTCAAATGGAGCCCCAAACAAGCAGAACTAGCTACTCAAGGAGCCCAGAAACAAGCAGGAATACAGATTCTCATATCCAAAAAAGAGAACTTCAAGCCAAAATTAATTAGAAGAGACAAAAAAAAGTCACATCATACTGATAAAGGGAACAAACCAACAAGAAGATATAACAATAGTAAATATTTATGCTTGAAATGTTGATGCACTTAAACACATAAAGCAGACACTAATCAACTTAAAGAAGGCTTAGACCTCACTACAATACTGGGTGATTTCAACACACCCTGCTTTAATAGATAGGTCGTTCAGAAAGAAAATCAGGAAAGACCCTTCAGACCTAAAAAATTAAATGAAATGGACTTAACAGATATCTACAGAATATTTCATCCAACAATAGCTGAATTCACTTTCTTCTCAGATGCTCATGGAAACGTCTACAAAATCAGGTTACAAAGGAACTCTAGTAAACACAAGAGAATTGATATAATTTCTTGCATCCCATCAGATCATAGTGGGATGAAATTAGAAATCAACACTCCCCCAAAACTACAGAAACTATAAAAACACAGAAGACTGAACAATACACTTTGAATAACAAATGGAAATATTTTTAGAAATTGTAGTATAAAACAGTAATACTGATGCACATTCCAGAGCCTCTAGGACACAGTAAAGGTAGTTCTAACAGTGAAGTTAATATCTATGAGTGACTACAGTAAAAAATCTGAAGATCAAGGCCTTAGAAAAATGATAACAAACCAATTTTAAAAAACAGTAGAAGTAATTAAAATCAGAGCCCCAAATCAATGAAATAGAAAATTTAATAAATTGTAAAAAATCAATGAAATAGTTCTTTTAACAGATGAGCAAGATAGATTAAAAATCTTTAGCCATATTAAGAGAGAGAGAGAGAGAGAGAGAGAGAGAGAGAGAGAGAGAGAGAGAGAAGAGAGAGAGAGAGAGAGAGAGAGAGAGAAATATCACAGTTATAAAAGTAGAGATGAAAAAGATGAAATCATGACCGATATCACAGGAATCCAGAGGATCATTAGGGGCTATTTTGAAGATTTATACTCCAATGAGTTGGAAACCAAGAAGTAAACATGTTTGTAGACATATGTGACCTGCCAAAAGTGAATCAAGAGGACATAGAAAACCTAACCAGACTAATATCTAGCAATGAGATGAAAATACTAATAAAAGCCTAACAAAGAAAAGCCCAGGTCCAGATGGATTTTCTGTTAAATTCTACCAGGACACATCAAGGAAAGAAAACTATAGGTCAATATCCTTGATGAAATTAAATGTGAAAATTCTTAATAAAATAGTAGCAAACCATATTCAATCACATATTAAGAAGACTGACCATCATGACCAAACTGATTTTATTCCAGGGATGTAAGGAAGGTTTATCATATGCAAATCAATAAATATATGACAGAAGATTATTATCCAGATACATAAAAAACTCAAAAAGTTACCATCAAAAATCTAAATAACCAAATCAGTAAATGGGCAAATGAGTTATACAGAATCCTCTCAAAAGAATAAATACAAATGGCCAACAAATATATATATAAAATGTTCAAAATGAGCAATTACATTTGATTTGCAGTTTGCAAACCAAGACTACATTGAGATTTCATCTTCATTTATTTAGAGTGGTAGTAATCACAATTACAAACAATAATAAATGCTGGAGAGGACGTTCAGAGAAAGGAACACTTTTACACTGTTGGTGCAATTGTTAATTAGTACAACTGCTATGGAAATCAGTATGGAAGTTACTCAAAAGACTAGGAATGAAACCACTACGTGACCATTGGTATTCATTCTAAAGAATTAAAATCAGCATACTGTATTATTACATGCATGCTATGTTTACAGCAACACAGTTCCTACTAGCCAAATTATGGAATCTGCCTATGTAGCTATCAATGATAAGTAGATAAAGAAAATGCGGTATATATACCCAGTGGAATTTTATTCAGCCATAAAGAAGAATGAAACAATGTCATTTGCTGGAAAATGAATAGAACTTGAAAGCATTGTTTAGCAAAGTAAGCCAGACTCAGAAAGTAAACAGTCATATGTTCTCTGTCATATATTTCTCGTATATAGAAGCTAGAGAGAATAAAAGGAGAGAAAACATACAGGGGCAGGGGAATCTCATGAAAAAGAAAGGGAGACCAGTGGAGCAGAGGACAGGGACCAGGGGGAGGAACAGGGGAGGGAAAAGGGAAATACTGGGGAACAAAATTGACCAAATTACATTGTTATATAATGTGCACACATGAATATGTAACAATGAACACCACTACTATATACATATCTACTTATACATTTATAACAATATAAGTATATATGAATAATTATATACATAATTGTATATATATGGGTATAATTATAATCCACCAATTAAAATATGGGAAACAAAACAAACAAATCCAAAGATGAAAACAACAGCAAAAAAACACCCAACATAAACAAAGTTGACTCAGTCACCATGCTGGAAACTCATTCCTTTACCATTCTATAGGCCCATTTTGGGAAACTGAAAAACTGCACAGTATCCTCCATGTCCCCTGGCCTTTCAGCTATTAAGACTTAAAAATTATGCTGTTGAGCCTAAGACTGTCTTCTATTTTCAGACAGAAAGTTTCTGCCTCTTTGCAGCCTTTTCATTTTTCATTCATTGACTCCCAAAACCATGATCAGTGGGGACTAGGAAGTCTGATGCAATCTGGTTGTCAAAAGTCAAGATGTGGACCTTTGTGGGATTCACTGGAAATTTCCCTAAGCAATTATATAAAGCTGGAATACAGGGAGAGTGCACCATCCTTTTCCTAAGAGGACCCACTCTTTCCATTGAGAATATGCCCATTTTCTCTTGTTCTATCCCTGCTAAAAAACTTTTTTCTTTTACTAAGTCTCCTGTGTTGCCTGGAATCATCAAGATTAAGCAAGAACCTAAGAATCTGGGACAGAAACATCCTTATCTGGCGTGCTCTGGCGCCAGCTGCTGGTCTCCTCTGCAACACCAATTGTGCATGCATGCAAACTGACTAGATTTTTGCTGCATGGGAATTTTGAAGAAGCCCCAGGATAGGAAGAAAGAAGTACAGCAACACAGGTATAGCAACATGTTATCAGGTTGTTCCTGTGAAGAGAGAGCCAAAGTCTGAGTGATACTGGGGGTTTCATGAGGGGCAGAGAAAATGTAAGGCAGAAGGGATTTGAGTGACATCTGTCAAAAATTGAGGGTTTGAGATTTTTATCCTATTTACAAGTTAAGCAAGCTTGTCATAATCTCATGGATACTGGTAGAAGAGATCAGACTCTGAGACAAAGAATTTTTTAATTCATAAACATAGAAGTAGTCAGGGTAACAGCATTTCCCTAACAGCCAATTCCATGAAAAATGTGAAACTTAATTTTTTTTTTTTTGTAACAGGGATTGAACTCAGGGGAACTTAACCACTGAATCACATCCCCAGCCCTTTTAATATTTTATTTAGAGACATGATCTCACTAAGTTGCTTAGAGTCTTGTCAAATTGCTAATACTGGTCTTTGAACCCTTGATCCTTCTGCCTCAGCCTCCCAAGGCATTAAAGGCATGCACCAGCATACCAGATGTGAAGCTTAATTACAGTTACCTCCTTTTATGAGAGGTAGAACCATAGAGACTCAGAAAAAAACCACCCCATAACAGTATATAGGAAGTACCGTATAAAATTACTAAAACGTGAGTATGTACCCTAACTCCCCTATTTTGCCCTGGCATGAGATTTTATTTCACTTACCTTTGATGCACCCAACACTAATCATAACTTTAATCCATGATGGTGACACTTTACACACACACACACACACACACACACACACACACACACACACCTACCTTCCCTGTTCAAACTTATTTAATCTCAGGCTACACAGAAACAAGAAAGCTAGATGACAGACTCTGGGAAGCCAAGGCCCAGGTCTGTGCTGTATCCCAGAATATTGAACAGTACCTGATACCTAGTAGGACCTCAACATCTCTCTGTTCAGTGTATTTATGACCAGAAATACCTGTCTGACTTCCCTGTAGAGCACTGTGTTCAGTAGGATGCACCATTTAAAAGTGACATTTCCTGGGGCTGGGGCTGGGGCTCAGCGGTAGAGCACTCGCCTAGCACGTAGGAGGCTCTGGGTTCCATCCTCAGCACCAGATAAAAATACATAAATAAAATAAAGCTATTGTGTCCAACTACAACTGAAAGAAGAAATAGTTATTTTAAAAAGTGAGATTTCCAATCCATGAAACTACAAAAGGCCTGAAGGCTGACAGCTCGGGGAAAACGTCCTATAAGAAAGGGTGAGGGACAAAGGTTTGCAGTTTCGCAGATGTGATGGTTTGTTGGTGTCCCTCAAAAGTTCCTGTGTGAGACAGTGCAAGTTAGGAGAGCCTTAACCTAATTAGTGCATTGAACCCCTGGGGGGGACTCACTGGGTGGTAATGTATGCAGTAGGGTGTGATTGGAGGAGGTAGGTCTCTAGGGACTGCCCCTGGGGTTTCTTATTCTGTCCTGGTGAGAGGAGCTCTCTCTCTGCTTCCAGGGTGTCCTGTCCTGAGCTGCTTCCTTACTCCACACTCTTCTGCAGTGATGTTCTCAACCCTGATGAGTTGTTCAAAAATCAACTCAAATAGGCTATTGGTGGCTTCCCTTATCTTTGGTGTGTGCATCTTGCTCAAGCAGTTGGTCACTAAATGCAGCTGTCCCCAAAAAGAGATCATCTCCTCTCAGCTGCATCCTGGGTAATGATCAGGAAGACCAGTTTGGCAGTTTCTTAATAAAATCAAACACATACCCATCACAGAACCCAGCAAATCTCACTCCTAGCTATTTCTCCTACAGAAATAAGAACTTAGGCTCACACAAAAGCCTGTACACGAATGTTTAGATGGCTGTCTTCATAATCACCCCAAACTGAAACGAATTCAAAAGTCCCTAAACTGTTGAATTGTAGGGAGCTACTCTGAATGATTCACACCTTCCATCCTGGAGCAGAAAGACTTTGACCGGTCACTACATCTTGTAGTGATCTGGACATTGCTCCGGTCCAGGAAGTTTGAGGGCGTGTCTTCAGACATAGGCATGTAGCCCCATGGATTGAGCTACATTCACCTATTCCTTTGTAATATTAACGCTTTGCCCTGTTTGGGACAGAATGTTCCATGGAAATGATTCTTTGTGTGTCCCCTTCTCTTGCTGGGCCTTTGGGTGTGGCCTTCCTAGATGTCAGTCAATCTCTGACAACAGACATCATGAAGCTAGACTCGACCTCCTGAAACCTGACCTCTTGCCTCATTTGAATGGCTTCTCCTTAATAAAAGGGTTCAGATCCTGCTCTCTCTCTCTCTCTCTCTCACACGACATTGAATGGATAAACAAATTGTGATGCAGTCATACAATGACTAGTAGGCAGCAATAAAAAAGAACAAATTACTGATAAATGTAACATCTTGGATGAATCAAAAGGCATTATACTGAGTGAAAGAACCCGGCTCAAAAGTTTACATGCTGTTTTCCTTTATAAGATGTCTGTTCAAAAGTATAATGAAGAATAAATCATGTTTTCCAGGGATTAGGCAGGGGACAGGAGTGTGGCTACCATGGCATAGGGTGGAGGAGTTTAGGCAATAACAACTTTCTCAATGTACATTGAAATTCAAAGAACTGTAAGCCAAAAGGAAAGTTCATCTCATGGTAGGTCAACTGAAAAACAAAGGTGAGGAGGACTATAGCTTTCAAAAATGTTAATTTTATAAAAGACCTAGGAAGGCTGTGGAGATGTCCAAATAAAGAAGCCTGAAGAGACATGACTAATGCAATACACAAAACCCACAGTGAAGGGGAAGAAATTACAGAATATCCTATGTATTAATACATAGAAAAATATCCCTGAAGTTTCAGTTCTAACCTTTCTCAAAACCTGATTGGTGCTCTTGATTTCTATTCTTATTATCTTTCATATATATATATATATATATATATATATATATATATATATATTTAGTTGTAGATGGACACATTTCTTTATTTAATTTTTATGTGGTGCTGAGGATCAAACCCAGGGCCTCGAAGGTGCTGAGTGAGCACTCTTCCGCTGAGCCACAAGCCCAGCCCCCTATTATCTTTTTCCACAGTAATTAATTGATTCAATTAAGTGTCCATGTATACATATAATATGTCCTGTTACATAAAAGGCAATGTATTTGTGGACATAAGACAGGAGAAATTCCTCTTTTCCTTTAAGACATTGAATATTGATGCCAAACCATTTATCCACTCTTCTTTAATACTGTTTACTGTCATAAACATATGATAAAATTTTGATATCTCTTAGGAGTTAGTTTTCTAAATAATTGTTTGAGATTATTTTTCTAGCCCCATAAATAAGTGACTTATTGGATGCACCACATAATAGCAAGCCTTATGAACAGTTTTTCAAACTGTCTCACTATTGAGAGATCATTGTTTTCCAACTTGGAAAACTCTTCTTCCCAAAACATTTTGTACATGGAAACAAATAACAGCAAATCCCAATGCTAACTGGCTTACTTACCAAAAGGAATTTATTGACTCACTGATCATAGATGGACCAGGACTGAACCTTCATGCCTCTGTGGTGGCTTGGGCCTACCTTATTTCTCTTAGCAATTTTGTCCTCAGACTGCATTCTACCATAGGGGTAAATGTCTGCCACTGCAATCAGAGCTGCTGTGTTTCTTCAATCATATCCCAAGGGTGGGGACATTATATCTAAATCAAAACATTAACCAAAGTCTTGAATCTCAGTGACTGTACACCTTAGAGCATGTATTATCCCCGAACCAACCACAGCCAAACACTAGGGGTGCTACACACTGAAGAGAAATAACACACAATATTAGGGAGGGCACCATCATATCTGCAGTGACAACTCTTTCACTTACTTGACACTTCCTTTACTTAATACAATCAGCTACCATCTATTTGATCCATACCTGTGCTGCCTCTTTGCATCCTTTTGGCCATTCCAAACAACAGGGAACTGAGTTCTCCTTCCTGGTTACCTTAGTTAACGGGAGTGCATGGGAACAGTAATGGAGGTCAGGGTGACAGCAAATGCTTCAGCAGTTGAGCAGGAAAGCGTCTAGGAGGAAGCACATCAGGGCACAGCCGCCCTGGGGACCCCAAGGCCCAAATCCTGGGCAGCCTGGGAAGCGAGGGTCCTGGGCTTTCTTTTGGTGTGGTTTCTCTCAGGTGCTTAGTCCCAACACCCTGGGAGAGTCTGTTTTCTACCACATGGCTGACTGCACGGAGCCACCACAGGGCAGGGCTATCCTGAGTGTCGTGCCTGCTTGAAGGAAGGTCCCACTTCCAGACCTGAGGCTGGGGCAGACTCACAACATTTGCCCAGGAAAGCCCTCGTCAGCAGCTGCCAGTCCAGGAGGCCCTTGGAGGCGGTCCCTCAAAGCAAGGGGAGTGGCAGGCTCCTTTTCAGGAGCCCTGTCCTCCTGGGCAGCAGTCCCATCCCCCTGGCTGAGGCCCATTTCGCACGGGAAAGCCCAGCATCCAGGGCCGCCTGCACTCGGTCCCACAGTTACGAGGGGCAGGCGCAGGCCTCACTCCTAAGAAGTTGGGGACAGGTGAGGACTCTAGTTAGTTGCTGTCCCACCCTAGCTCATCAGCTGAGGTGACAGCGCAGCTGGCGGGGCGCCAAAGGCCCCGCCCTCAGCACGCAGAGGTTGACGCAGAAGCGAAGTGGGGCCGTCGCCAGGGAGACGGGGGCGGGGCCTATGCCAGGGCGGGAACTTGGAGCCGCGGTCGCGCACAGCTCCGTGTGGGAGGAGCCCGGAAGTAGCGCCCTGGAGGCGGGGCTGCAGGTCCGCGTGTGGTGGGTCCAGCTCCCGGGATCCTGGAGCGGAGAAGGTGAGCTGGCCCGGAGCGGCCCTGGTCTAGACACCCACACGAGGGTGGGACCCCGGGAAGACTCTGCCGCCGCCCTGGAGCCTCGGTCCCGGGCTGCCTGTCCCCTGGAGCCGTCGGGGCGGTCCCCACAGCGCCCACCGCCGGACCCCGCTGTCCCGGTTCTCACCTGAGGGCTCTCCTCAGCGGAGCTGCTGGTCACAGCTGGTGGGTTTTGATTTGCAGGGTCCTGTTCAGGATGCGGTGGCCTCAGCAGTGTGGCCTGCGCTATGGACCTCAGAGGAGAACAGGTGGCCTGACCTGCAGGCCCCCTGGAGAGGGGAGGGCGACGGAGGAGCCCAGGTGACCTGGGGGCAGGAGGCGGTTTAAAAGACAGACCCGCCCAGGTATTTCAGGTCTCACTGACTCTGTGTCCTTTTGTTTTCCTGACGCACCTGTGGATTTTGTTTTAAGTCCTCGCTTTAAAAACCCTCTCCTGTTTCCTTCTGTGTACATGACCCATCAGTTTAAACCATGTTCCAAGGTCACTTTTTGGTGTATGTGTGGTTCTGGGGATTGAACCCAGGTCCTTGAGCCTGTTAGGCAAGTGACCTACCTGAGCTCCACCCTCAGAGACCCGTGTAATTTTCCCCCCTTGGCCACAAGGTCTAATTGCCAAGGCTGACCTCAAAGGTTCCTCTTCCTCAGCCTCCCTGGTGGCTGGCATGACAGGCATGCACCTGGGACTGTCACACTCTAGCCTGTGATGGGAACTCATGTGCATCTGTCCAGGGCTGAGGATGGTTCTGCAGAGCTGTGCTCCAGGCTCCCTGAAGGCCTGTGGAGGCTTCTGCTGCCCAGCAGCCCTGGTGCCATGGCCAGCGCTCCTCCCAGCCTGGGGCAGGCAGCTGCCCATTGCTGTAGGCTGACCGTATTTTCTTCTTATAGCACTCATACATTCACTGGAGTATGTTGGATGGTTTGTCCATTAGGAGTCTAACAGGTCCTCTAGAACCTTCAAATAATTAGTAAAATTCCTAAAGAGTAAGTGAGCATGCACAGAAATTGGGCTAATGGGAAGAATGATGTTGGATGATATTTTCATGACTTGAATATATTATCCAACATGAAGTTACATTTTATTACTTACAAAATAATAAAATAATGAAGCAATACCATGGGCTGAGCCAAAATATATCCTCAGGATCTTAGGCATTCTGTAATAAATGTGCATCATTTGAAGTAGAGAGTTGATCATCTCTGGGTAATGAAATGGAAGTAAAGGTATCAAAGCCAATGATCATCTGTTTCCAATTTTCTGTGATTTGCTTCAAGTGGTAAAGTGGTGATATTTATAAATAATGGATCAAGTAGGTTCATAATTGTTTTAGAGAACAATTAGATGCCTTTACACTTTAGGCTATATGGGCACATTTGAGAACGGTTCCAGCCATTCTCTCATCCTTTGCGTCATTCCACTCAGATGTCCTGTGAGACATTTTCTATGTGAGGCTTTAAGAAGAAGAAGAGAATATTCTGTAAAGAAAACCTTGTGATCTGTGCCTTATAAAATTGAATGGGTTCATTCAGAAATCAGAATTTCTATTGAAAGCTATTTGCATGAGCCAAATAAAACCTATTTCTAGGCGTCCTGGTGAAGACAAGGTTTTATCTTTATATGTCTCATTGTTTCTGCCTTGCGACCAGCTCAAGCTTCATGAAAGAAGGTTCAGTTCATAAGAAATTGTTAGTGAGTTTTAAATTAAAGAGACAAGACTCTCATTACCTTTCACATAGCTCCGAGACGGCTTCTCCTAGCTCCCACTTCTAGCCACCTAATGTGGTGGCAAGGTTTACACAAGAGACTAGGGAGAGAGGGAGAGCATGCAGGGAGTGAGCTTTTATTGGGGAATAAAAAATTCAAGGGAAAATCCCATCCAGTGAAGGTTAAGGGGGGCAGCATCCCAAGGTCAAGGACAACAATTGGGTCTTCAGGTCAGTGGCCAGGCATGCCTCTGCATGGACAATCCCTCGGACCTGGGAAAGGGTGGGGAATGGCTCTGACACAACTGTGTTTGAGCGCCTCTCACCCAGCCAGGGAGGTAAGTCAAATCATGTGCGAGGATGGCCTCCCACAATTGTCTAGTTTTTTTTTCTTGTTGTTGTTGTTGTTAAAATGAAATTCATAAGTTGGTAGACCATTTTTTCAGATGTGTAACTAGATACCATTTAAATTACCCACCTTTAAATGGTAGACATTTTGTACATGAACACTGCCTGTCTGCACCTTTTTTAATAACCAGTCTGGGCTCAGGAGCCCAAATACCACTGTTAGCTGGAACATGTTCTTCAGGTTGGCCTATTTGCCAGTATCCCCTGAGGTCATCTGTTCAATGAGCTTCGTTACTCCTGCTCCCTCACTGGCTTTCATTGAAACCACATACTGTCTATGAATCAGGGACACCAATCCCACAACATTGTGTTCTTTGAGTATCCAAAGTCCCACTTTTCACTTCACCATGCCTGACATAGGCAGTAATATTTATCAGCAAATGTGAGGTTTTCAAAGATCCAATTCTATGTGCTCCTTTCTCAGAGAGCATTAGGCAGGGCTATAGCATACATAAATATTAAGTAAAGGCCATAGTTTTAAAATGTCATCCATTGAATAGTTGACACATGTCTGAGATACTTTTTATTTTGGAGGAGGTATTTTTTAATAGGGAATTCCAACAGCTACGTAATTGTGAAATGAGAAATCTTGCATCCATTTTATTCTTTGTTTCTTATGATTTTTACCAGTAAGGATAAGATACTTCCTTGTTCCAATGCAGATGTTGCCCACTTCTGTAAATGGATGTGGGGTGTCACCTGCTACTTGCATGTCTGCATGTTGTGCTTGACACTAATATCGTACTTGGTAGGTGGCAGAAAGTCAATACTGAAGTTAAGCTCTTGTAGCAGCAGAGATGAAGATCCTTGTTGTGCCACCTTCTGCAATCCATGCTGCTCTGTTTGAGTCCTTTAATGACTTCCTGGTGATGAGCATCATGGTCTCCTGGTCTTTGAGAATAGCCAAGCATTGCTCTGTGAATGTGGAAGATGGGCATGTGGAAGGCTCCAGGCAGGATGGATCATTGAACATGTACTCTAATCCATATGCCTCTTTAATAACCTGTTTTTCTTCTTGGGTTTTAAGGGAGACAGTGCCCTCAGACACTTCTGTGCAGCTAGGAATGCAGGCTTCTGCTTCACCTTGAAGGAAGCATTAATAAATCATTTCCAGAAGACATGAGAAGAGAGAAGTGAGCCTCTGGTATCATGCAGGTTCCTTGCATTGCCCATGGGCTAGAAGAGAGAAGAGTTGCTTCATGAGATTTGATCCCCTTTTTCCTGAAGAGTTTCACACAGAGGTGAGTCCCCAGCATGTTTAGACACCATTTCAGACCCCTTTGTTGACGGAAATGAATTACACCCCCTGATGATGTGGAAGAGCTAAAGATGTGTTTGCTATGAATTTTCTATTTCATTCATCAGGGCCTGAGTCAAGCCAGCCATTGTGCTGTCAGCGCATGAGCTGCTGGTCAAATGTGAGGAAGTGGTCTTGCTTTATGAAAACACCACCCTGATTCAGTGAGCCAGAGGCAGCCTGCAGTCCCTGTTTTCCTGTAAAGGCAGATTGCTGTGGATGGCCTCTGGTCTCGTCATGCAGCCCTGCTCAGAGTAGGGGATTGAGGGTCCAGGCAGATCCCTAGTTCCTTTGGACCTTTATTGCCATTGGGCCACCCCAGGATCCTTGGACTCTACCTGGTCTTCTGCCTTGGGTCAGGGGATGTGAGGTTTGGAATCCCCCTCTGTGGCAGGATCCCAGCCCCCCCAGCCACTTGAAGGCAGGCACAGCCTTCCCTAATTGTGTTAGAGTTAGAGACTTCTCCCACCCATCCTCATCCATGCTCATCCCACATTTTGTAGCTTGACACCTGAGGACCTTTATTCATTGACTTAGTGGTTAGTGATGATGGTTACTAAGACTAAGTGACTCTTTCAAGTCACATCACGTGCATGGTAGGGCTAGAGCATGGATCTTCATAATTGATTTCATGGAACTCTCTCATGGAAACTGTGACTGCTTCCTAAACACACACTCTACATTTGGAGTGTCAAAATTCTTGGCACCGCCTCCTTGGCAAGTGTATCTTATCTTCTATGTGGGAATTTCACAAATATCTTCCTTTGGTGTGTGGAGGTCATGCAGAAGGGATTTCATTTGAAATAGCCCAAACAAGAAATACCAGTTGTCTTTTTCGCACTTGGATGAATGTAGTGAACATCCCTTTCTGTGTGCTTGCATGCGTTGCTCCTTTGAATTTGTTGAAGAATGGTTGGCTGGGGAGCAAGGTAACGAGAGATGTATATCAATGGTTGTCAAGTATTCTGAAGTGAAGAATGTATTGAGGATGTCAAGGCTTTCCTAGCCAGTTCCTATGGCTCAGTCAGGGATCAGTCAGAGGATTGTGTCTGGTAGACTCTTTGGAACAGATGTCAAAGTGGCCTTGTCTTACCCTGTCCAGGACTGAATGCTGAGCTTGAGTGGGAGCTTCTTGTCATTTCAAGCATTTCCATGAGTCTGTCCTCTGTTCTCTAGTATCCAAGTGGTTTCTAACAGGAAAGCAAAACAAAATTGAAAGTATGGTGATTGATTATTTATACCAATGTTATTTCTTTCTTTTTTTTTTAAATATTTATTTTTTTAGTTCTCGGTGGTCACAACATCTTTGTTGGTATGTGGTGCTGGGGATCGAACCCGAGCCGCACGCATGCAAGGCAAGCGCGCTACCGCTTGAGCCACATCCCCAGCCCTACCAATGTTATTTCAATCAATTTTGTATAATACGAAATTAACTTTCTGCTAGTAAGATTTCATATGTGAGGAAATAATGAAAATATTGGGGTTAGGGGATGAGAATATGCAAATCAAACATTTTTGAGCATCAAGACCCGTTTTTTGTTTTTGTTTTTGTTTTCTTAACTTAAATAATAAAGTGCCAGAGGACCACACCTGCCATTCAGCCTCAACAACCTCCAGGTCCAGCCTCCAGGTGGCCCATTTCACCAGGGTTGTGGGACCACACTGTCCTGGGATGAGAGAGCAGTACCCACGGATGTTGTCATCTCACAGAGTAGATATTGCCAGAGACAGTAGAGAGCTAGTGGCACATGAGGAAGGGAAGAGCTCTCAGGATGGGAAGAGGGGGCCGCTTCGAGACTCATTGGGCATGGCACGAGGCTGCTGGGTGTGGTGTTGGCCTGGGCCCACTGAGTGGGGCAGATCTGTGGTCTGTGTCCCTGTACCCTCCTCTGTAGCCTATGTTGGCAGCAGATCAGGGAATTGGGATCAGAAGTGCTCCCTGTAACACAGGCACCAGCCCCCAGAGTATGTGCCTAGCCGTTTCCCCACCTGGCCTGACTTGGTGCTTGTCTTGCCTCAGGGCTGAGACCCTACAGTCTCTGATGAGGGTGTCTGCAGTCCAGATCCAACCTGCATGGCCAACATGCTCAGACCTTCAGCTGGGTCCTAGGCTGCTGCAACCAAACCCTGTTAACTAGGTGGCTGACAACAGAGGAAGTGTCTTCCGTTGAGCTCCAGAGGCTCAACACAGTAGGTGTTGGGCTGTCCCAGTGCCATAACCCCTCCCAGGTTTCAAGGGGACTGTCCCCCCAACTCTTCCAGCCCTTCCCACTCTCCTACTGCTGCCCACGATCTGTGGTTCCTATATGGGCATCCCCTCCTGATTCCATCCTCACTTAGACTGTATCCCCAAGTCTCCCTGGTATCTGGGTCCAGACTCTCCTGTTCCTACAAGAATATCAGATATTGGATTTGGTCCCAGTTGAAGCTGTGTTCCATCATATGAGCTTTCAGCTTCATCCTGTGCAAAGACTCTTTTTCCACACAAGTTCGCACGACTTTTGGCTGGCTAAGAATTTTCAGGGGACACTTTTCTAATGAGTACACTTTCCTTCCTTCAGATCTCCCCCCAGTGAGCATTCCTCGCACCCTTGTCCTAGTTCCTTTATGGCAGATTCCCTCCTTATGGCTGAGAGGACCTAGTGACCCCTGGATTCACACATTCTCCTTAATCACCAACACACTGCAGAATTCTCCATGTGACTGCGGTGTTTTGCATTGGAACCCACCCCCTGACTTCTAAAAGTGGTCTAGACAATTGGGTTGGCTTCCTCCCTCCTGAACCTCTTTGATGTCCTTTAAAGTAAATTATTCTTTTGGATTCCTTCCACAGTAGGCAAGTCCTTGGATCCCCTGGTAGAAAGTCTTCCAGCCTGAAGGTCAGATGTGTCCAGATGTTGAATTGAAGGATATCAGCTCCTAGAAGCCCTCATCCTGGCTGCAGTGTTTCCTCCCCTCAATGCAAAGCAAGAAAGTGCAGTTGGCCCTGCACCCATTCTTCTGCATCCATGATCCCTACCAGCTGGAAATCCAAACTATTAGGAAAGCAGTTGTGTCTCTCTGGACAGATACTTCTCTCCTCATTGTTTCCTGGATCTTACAGTGTTACAGAGAATGACACTGCCCTTTCATTGTATTAGGTGTCAAAAGTCATCTAGAGATAATGGAAGTGCTACAGGAAGAAGATATGCAGCATTTAGATGCAAATACTCTTTTGTAAGAGACTTGAGCCTGTGTGGACTGGTTTTTTGGGCTGACTTTGAACAAATATCCCTTGGATTTCTTGTAACATTTCTGGTTTCTGGGCTTGGGAGTGTTCAGGACTTGTGTGTGAGTCAGCCTCATGGGGATGTGATGGGGGGCAGTCGGAGCTGTTGTGCAGAACCTCAGTGATGGCTTGTAAGGCCACCTGTAACACTGCAAGCAGCAGACGAGAAGGGAGCCTGCTCCCCATGTGTTCAGCTTAACTCTTGTCTTATCCAAAATCATGACTTGTGAAATGTTGCAGAAATGGACTCATGCCAAAAGTTGGGATGTTCTGGGGAGCATGGGCTGTCATTCTATTCTGTCTCTGCATTATGATGTGTTAGTGGGTGGGAACTTGAAGACGTGCTTAGGCCATGGATTCTCCTTCCCTGGGAAAGGGCTTCTCAAATCAGCCCTTGTCCCTCTTTCACCTGCTTCCCCAGGAGGACACAACAAGAACGTTCTTACAAGTTGGCCCCCGGTCTTGGTCTTCCAGCCTCCCAAATTTGAGAAATAAAATCTGTGCTATGAATTACCCAGTGTCTTGTATTCTGCCAATACAACACAAACTATGCTAAGATAAGTCAATCAGCAGTCTCCTAAGTGTTTACATTGTGGTAATTGACACCAAACATCCATTTTGTAATTAAACCATTTTGGAGTACACAGTTGAGTGGCATTAAGCATGTTCATGTTGGTGTATAGGCATCACCACCATGCATCTCCAGAACTCACGTGGACATACTCTTGCCATCAATGCTGAATTCTAGTGCCCTTGAGGCCTAGGAAAAGAACATGGTATTTACTTTTTATGAACCTGATAATTGAGAATCTGAGATAAGTGAAATCCTACAAAATTTGCCTTTCTCTGGACACGATCATTTTCAAGAAATGCAGATCACCCTCACTCGTGGGCATACCAGGTCCACTGCTAACTCTGTGGGTGTTTCAATTGCACTCTCAGTGACAGTGGTGACTGTGTGCACATGACCTGTGTGTCCAGCTCAGATCTCAGGATCTAGGGTCTTTGGTTCCACACAGCCTATAGGTTGCCTGCTCCTCCAGATCTCTGCAGGCCAGTGGCATGAAGGCCCTGGGCCTGGTGGTTTCTTTAGGTGAGTGCAATACGTGTCCACAGTGTCGTGGGACATGATGGACTATAAATAGAAGCAATGCCTGGATACTCCTGGGATCTCAGTAGGCTCAGCCTGTGTGCTGAGAATTGTTGTGACCTCCTAATTAATGGGCCCCCAGAATCCCAGAGAAAAGGGCAAATCCAGAGCCAGTTGAACTTCAGTGTCTCTGAGAGAACTTTTGGGGTGGGGGGCCTGGATACATTGATGTGATGACTCTGATGCAGAGTCACGTGCTTCGAATCCAGGTAGAGGTGCTCAGGAGCAGCCTGGGCTGGCACGTGGGTTCCCCACCTCCACACCTGTGGAACATCTTGGGGCTCTGAGAAGCACAGCAGCCTGACCACGTGAGGGCATCTGCTGTCTCTGCATACAGTGAGCTGGGTTTTCGTCACATCTCTCAACAATTCCACATAACACCAGCTCTGAACCCAGAGTCCTGGGCACTTAGTTGAGGCTCCATCAGCTCCCACCTCTCTACCTGACAGAGCCGTCCTGGCTCCCTCTGTACTCATTACATTGAAGATGAAAACCTGGAGGGTGGGACTTCCCATCATCCAGAAGTTCGCAAACACATTCCACTGTGGCATTTGTTCCTGGAACCCAAATGGTTGGGGGACCACAAGCACCCTGGCATCCATGTGTGGGAACCATGGTAGTATAATCAAGAAACAGGAAGGAGAGGGGTTGGACTGATCAGTACAGATGGCAGGGCATAGTACAGAGTGGAATGGAGAGTTCTCACCCGGGGTGATTGTTGTGATGTGCACAAATGCTCTGCTGGTGCTGGGGTGCCCGCATGGTTTCTGGGGTCTTGAAAGGCTACAGATGCCCACAGAGTGTTCTCAGATGCACAGTGGGAGGCCCGTTGCAATATGTACATGTGGAAGAAGTAGGAGACCCCCTTAGTGTGGAGGTGCCATCTAGAAGGCAGCCTCACTTCTCTGAAAAACTTGATTGGAAAAAAAGGGTCCCTACCTGTGCCCAAAGGGCCATATATGCTCCTGGAAGTTGGTGGTGGAAATAGTTCTCCATCCATTAATCACTCCCTCACTCACTAATGTCCTTGTGTCCTTGAGAAAGGCTCTCCCTTTCCTGGTTTTCCTGAATAGAAATCCTCTTGCCTCTTGGGTGAATAGGGTTATGGGTTGTGCAGAGGGTGTTGGTCCACTGAGCATCTTAGAGACTGTCCTTTATGGAGCCTAATGATCCCAACTGGGGAATGAGGCCAGGGTCCTAACTGTGGTTAGTGTGAGGACACCATGGGTTCAGAGAGGGAAAGAAGGACAAGGGAAACTCAGATGTCCCTTCATGGCCCCTGGAGTTAGAGGACTTACCCCTTTGCACCTGGGATCAGGAGACCTCATTTTTTCGAGGACACGCACACTCAGACATTAATCTTCAGTGTGGATTCCTTTCTGGGGTCTAGGGCTGTTGTTAGCCACCAGGAATGACAGTGCTCTCCATCCTGAGTGGAGGCATATTTGCCAGAAAAGAGCCCGTGGTCACGCCTTGTGCAAAGCATTCCACACCAGGGGCTCCCATCCCTATATTCCAGTCCTGAAAGGAAGCCGCTCAGAGGCAAGGTGGGTCCAACCACCTCCCATGTGTTCACTCAGCACTGTGTTAACAGTCCGGATGGGATTGGACGTGTCTCAGAATGTCACCCTCATGAGCTCTACCCTGCTACAGCTGCAGTTCTGCAGTGGGAGAAACTCAAAACCTCAAAACACATGCACATGAAAGAAAAGAGCAAGAGCCAGAGCCCAAACATGCCAGGTGTGGCAAAGACAGCTGGAGTGCCTAGGTTGGGACTCAGAATTATGTCAGTGGGGTGGCATTGCTGCTGGCACCAGCATGATAACAGAGAGCCAGGCCTGCTCATTTTGGGGAGCAGTGTGTTGGCGAAGGCAGCAGAAATTGAGAGGCAGGATTGAGTTTGGCGCTAGGAGGAGGTTGGGTAAAAGGCCAGTGTGAGTTGGAGGGCTTGGGCAGATAGAGAGGTCAGGGTACACCCCAAAGCCTGGAGACTGCACTTGATGTCCAGGGTTGTGAAACACCACCTCCCCTCTTACTCAAAACTGAGAGCAAGGGGCATTGATGAGTTCAGTCTTTGTGCAGCTGCATCCAAGGTGGCTTGGCTAGGCACCTCTGTTTCCTTGACTCAGGAGGCTGGGAGTCCAGGCTCCACTGAGGCTCAGCTGGGAGGATCGGACTCTGAGTTTATGCCTGTGTTCCTGGTAGGATCCATGTTGGCTGAGCCTCAGTGTTTTTGTAATGAGAGGATGGGTGACTGTCATGTCTTTATCACAGGACACACTTGCTAAATGGATTTGTTTGCTCTGAGGAGGAAAGAGAGAGAGGGGAGTGTTGCTGGAGACAGGGATGCAGACAGGGGTCATAGACTTGGCATAACTCAGTCTTGGAGGTGATATCCCATCACCTGTACCCACTTCAGTTCCCATGAATCCAGAGGCTGAGCCCCCTTGAGGTGAGGGGTGAACCGGTTCTGGGCAGCAGGATGCTGTGGTACCTCGGAGTCTCTGAGACCCCAACACTAGACACACTTGGCCCTTTTGAAATCTTAGGAGAAGCCTTGGGAAGTTGTATGGCAGAGGGGAGCAGCCTCTGCATCTCAATCTTCTCCAACTTGCCATGGTGTAGAGAGGGAACTGCAGCCACGATGGGACGGACATTGGCCACGTCCCTGTGTGGGACACAGGCCTGATTGAGTTGGGGTGCATTCTTTGTCTCTCCCCTTCTTGTGATTGTCCCATCTCTACATTTGTGCTTTAGCCACCTGTGAGTCCCATCTCTGGTTTCAGAGAGAATAGAGGGTGTTATGGGCCAATAGACATAATAAACCCTAGAGATTAGATGCTACCCTACTTTCAAGAAAAGACTGGGCACAGCATGAGTTGCACAATGATGGGACCAGGGTCCAAAAGCTGCTGAGAGGGAAGGACTAGTTGTGAATGCATTTTTGAAGGCTCCAAGCTGGAACTCTAGTGGCACCAAGCAGGGCAGATGCTGGTGGGGGTATTTACGTAGTTGTTGGTGAACACATGCGCACCTGAGATGGGTAGGCATGGAGGAGAAATCAGCAGCTCATAGGGCTTTTAAAAGTGGTCTTATGTGAAAAGAGGCTCAGGTATGGACACAGGAAATGACATCATTGCCTTGACAATGGATCAAACAGAACATGGAACCCTGGTATCCAGGCACCCACTTCACTGACCAAGCCATCCGAGCTCATTTGGTTGGAGAAACTGGAGTGAGAAGGATGTTCTCCTGTGGTTGCAAACAATGCCGAGCCTCAGGCTCCCAGGAATCTCAGGGGGGCCAACTAGCCCTTTTGTGGATACACTGGGTGAGGCTTCATCTTAGAAGCCAGAGCCTCTGGCAATTGTCACAGAGGAGCTCAAGAGTAACAGTGAGTAGCACAGGGCAGGTGAGCCCAGCAGGCCCTCGAGTCTGATCCCTGATGAATGGCCCAGGACTCCTATTCTGACTCTGTGTGTGTGTGTGTGTGTGTGTGTGTGTGTGTGTGTGTGTTTGTACTGATGGGAACTGTCCCATTGTGCTTTGACTCTAGTGTATTGGCACAAGTCATTTTTCTGTTTGTCACCATTTCCATTTTGAACCCACCATTCTTGGTCCCATCCCAGGGTGAAAATGATGAGAACACGGAGGAGCCCTACAGGGTACAGAGCCTTGAACCTTACAGGCAGGACCAGCTTAGGAATGAGCTCCTGCCTGTCACTTGTGGGAGAAACCTACATTTCAGCAGCAACATGGGGTTAATCTTCTTGGATTTCATCCCCACCCAGCAGGTGCTGGATCTCTTGTTCCCAAGGTAAGCACCAGACCACCAAGCCCAAGTGTGTAGCCCCCTCATGCCTGGGTCTTGGGGCTGCCATGTACCTCTCAGGGACCCAAAGGTTTGTGATACCTAATGAGATAGAGGACCACACTCATAGTGGAATGTCAGCCCCAAATGGGACGAGTCCTGGAGGTGCCTGCCACAGCCTTGCAAGGGGAGTGAACTTCCCTCTCAGGCAGAGAAACCATCCTGACTCCAGCTGATCCACAGAGGTCCGTGTAGCAGTCCCCACACACTGGGCACCACAGCTCAATGGTGTGCACTGAGCTCATTCCCAGGTGGACTCAGCAAGGCCAGGTGGTCTTTCTGGTGTGATGTTGGCTTTGTGAAGAACGTAGATCTGTGCCAGAGGCATCTCAAAACTCAGGCCTTGGGAAAAGCACTTTTGGGTTAATAAAGACATGTTAATTTCCATAGTGGGACAGAGCATCCTAGCTGGGACATAGCTGGACAGGGGCTTTGGACTTGGCAGCTCCCACACCCAGAGATATTTGGGAATCAGCAGTTTGGGCTCATTCACTGATGAACATGGAGAACGCACCCACTGTGTGAAGACACGTTTCCAGTCACATTTCATAATTCAGTGAAAAATGGGGTTCAAATGACTGCCATTGTGTCCCTTTTCATGGGGGTCAGCCTCAAACCGCAGGTGCCATGAGTACATATCCTACATGTGACTGCATCCCTGACTCCATGGGGCATAACGGCACGTTGTCCTCTTCAGTGACTATGGTGGACCCCTGGACCAACTTCAACATGGAATGGGCTTGGGGTCAAGAGGGTGGGCTTCTGTTTCCAGAATAGGGACCTGCAAGGTGATTTGACTTGGGAAGGCTGAGGAAAGACTGCTCTCCCCATTGTAGGGTCAGAGGTTTCCTCTGGAGGCTGTGGCGAAGGCAAGGCCAGGGTTTTGCAGGCTCCACACCTTCCTCCCCACAGTGCCTCACCTTCCTTCCTGGGGACCTGGGTGAACTTCTACTCCGAGGCTTCCCATCAGCCTCCAGGCTTTCTGAGTCTGCAGCAGCTGCTATCCCTGTGGCTCCTGCTGGGTGGCTTGTACCTGGAACACCAAGCACACCACCTCCTGGCCCCAATTGAAGATGGCAAATCAAGCCAGGCAAAACCTGAGAGCCAGGCGGACTGTGGTGAGTACCTAAGGGTATATGAGGAAAGGTCCGACTCTTGTCCCACTGCAGGGAGTCTGTATGCCTGGTGTTGGGTGGAAATTAGGATAAGCCTTTGTCCATTCAGGAAGTGACCCCAGTCTGCAAAGAGGTCCTGTGTGGGCTAAGGGCCTGAGTTATTCCTGGCAGCAGGGGTATTGTCTGTCTGTGCGAAGGTCAGGGCAAGGCAGTCATGTTGGCATCTTTTCTCCTCTAGCTACAAGCTCAGTTCCTATCACGGCTCCTAAGCCAACCCCAGAGCCAGAGCCTTCTCCCAGGGAAGGGGCAGAGCCGGAGTCCAGGACATCAGGGGTCTCCACTTGGTACTCCCCATGACCCCAATATAACAAGCGGATGAGAGGCAGGTGCCTCATTCACGTCTACCTGGAAAACGAAAGGACAAAACAGTATAGGAGCATCCTGGTGAGTCTTCGAGCAGGGGAGTTTCCTGGGAGCCCACAGTGGGGAAGACCGAGTCCACAGCAAACACTTTGGACTAGGCCTGTCTTTTTGAACTGGAGCTTCTGGAAGGTCAAGAAGGAGAGCAGAAAGTGAGGAAGAGAGAGGCGGGAGAGCAGCAGCATGCCAGGTCTGGGTGCGAGTGGGCCTGCGTGTTTGGGGATATGCAGGTCAGAAGTGCAGGAGTGAGTGCTGGGTTCAGAGGAGGTCAGAGAAATATCAAGGGTACAGGCCATCCTCTACTGACCTTGGTATTGAGGAGGAGTATATTGAACCGTGGAGGTTGAAGCAGAGGAGTTGGCAGTCATTTTCTTGTGTGTGGGAGGGGATATGTTGCTGGTTGAAGGGAAGGGAGCCATTGTAGAATGATTAGGGTGGGTAGGTGTGGGTCATAGACAACTGGGGGCCTTGGAGGGGCCCATTAGTGTCCTAGTTTGCATGTATGTGAATAGAGATTTAGCAGATCTCTCTGCAGAATTTTCCTGGGTGTGGAGTATCCATCATGAGACTCTGGTGTCCACCTCCAGGGGAGCCATGTTGAACCACTGCACCTGCTGGGTCCAAATCTCCTGACACCCTAGCAAGAACTGACACTCTCGAGCCCAGCAGCTTATATGCCTATCATTAAAGAGTCCTAGTGTGTGTTTTAGCCCTGACTGTCAGGACCAAAGCACCTAGGGTTTGTGCCTGGTGCACACAAAAATGCAGCTGCATCCCAGACAAGACCAGGGATATGGAAGTCCACTGGACCATTCCTCTCATCTTGATGGGAGTAGAGTGTGTCTGTACAAAGCCTTTTGGTCCTTATTCCCTTGTCCCTGTAGGGCATAGCAGGTTGAAGCAAACTCTTGTACCAAGATTGGACTAGAGGCTCATAGGAAGACCCCACATGATCACATGAAGGCCTCAGGTAGCAGGGTATCAAGATGGTGCCCTTGTGTTGAGAGCTCACTTGTCTCTGATTGTCCTTGAGCACTGTCCTCTGGGTAGCTACTCCCAAATTCCCTCTCTGATGAGCTTTCTCCAACTCTGCTCAGGTGACCTGCCAGGACAGGGCTCCAGTCATCATCCACAGGGCCTTAGATGCACACTTGCTCCAGCAGGAGGATCCAGAAAACTACGAGCTTCTGCATATTGTCTGGAACCATCAGAGTAAGTGGAACCATCAGAGGGTAGGGAACAGTGAGTCACAGTGGGCTCAAGATATCTGGGAGCCAAGACACAGTGTGCGTTGACCCAATGCCCAGGATGAGTATGGTAGGACTTGTGCATAAAACAAAGTTTAATGATGGGGCATAAATCTGCAGGTTCTTCATGTTCCCCAGGGGCTGTAAACCTTCCTAACATGTGTTCTTTCCTTTACCTGAGGAGGCATTGCAAAGCTATTATCCACAAGGGGCCAAGAAGAGAGGCTTCTTTGTCTTGTGTCAAAGAAGACAGACAACCAAAGGGTGCCTACTTTGACGGCCTTTCCTGACCTAGATGAGTACATGAGAAAATCAGTTCAATGAAGAATCATTTCTGGCTTCCAATCTTTCTATTCATTGAAAACTGAGTCCACTTAGGACCACAGGCCATTTCTAGAGAGAAGAGTGTGGTAGAATAGAACCATTCACAGCTTGTAAACTCTTCTTGAAGAGAGAGAGAGAGAGAGAGACAGAGAGAGAGAGAGAGAGAGAGAGAGAGAGAAGAAAAAGAAGAAGAAGAAGAAGAAGAAGAAGAAGAAGAAGAAGAAGAAGAAGAAGAAGAAGAAGAAGAAGAAGAAGAAAGAGGAAGAGGAGGAGGAGGACGAGGATGAGGATGAGAAGGACAAGGAGGAGGAGGACAAGGATGAGGAGGAGGAGGAGAAGGAGGACATGGAGGAGGAGAAAGAGGAGTAGAAAAATGAAAATAAGTTGAAGGAGGAGACCATGAATAAGAAGGTCAAGATGACTTAACGAAGAAGCATGAGGAGAAGATGAAGAAGAACAAGAACAAGAAGGAGAAACACAAGCCGAACAAGAAGTATAACAATAAATTGATTAAAAATGTGAATGAGAATTATACTCAGTAGGAGGAAATGCAGAAGTGGGGAACTCAAGAGAAATATATATCTCTGGATGGCACAGCCCTGCTGTGGACATCCTCCACCTACGCTCAACACACCTCCAAACCATACCCCTCAAATTAGTGTAGCCCTGTATGAGTGGATGAATCCACTGGCAAGGTGGAGGCACCCACCATCAAGTGCTTTTCCCCAAACCCACCTGTGATCATTGCTGCAGTGGGGAGAAAATCTTGAACACATGAGTCTTTGGGGACCAATCCAGATACAAAGTCTAACTGTTTCACTTTGGTGGGTCCAACGTGACCTGGGGTACAAGGGGCTATTTCCTTGAAAGGTGTTCCTGTAGTGGACCTCCTGTGCATAGAGGGTCCTCAGGGAGGAATCAGTGGGGAGTCTTTGGTGGAACAGTAGCTGGATTCGGGGGCTCTCAGGTCTGTGTGTGAGACCTGAGCTGGCAGAGGCTCTCAGTTGTGGGGGATGTTGGGTAGTGTATTCCTTGAGTGTCACCTACCACGCCTCTGCCCCTGCCTCTCCAGAGCTGAGGATCCCTGCTGATGGAAACGTATATTACGCCCTGGATGGCAGAGTGGATTATAACTTTCTTCTTCGGGAAACAGCTGCCAGCAAGTTGTTTGAAGTCAAGCCAAAGGAGGTAAACAGTCACCTTCTTCAGTCTTTACTCCTGGTGCCACTCCACATCCTCCAAGGGGACAAGAACCTCAGGTTCTGGATGGATGTTGTAGAATGCCCACAGAGCCAATGCCAGGCTGGGTGGGGTGCAGGTGCTGGGCTTTGCTGATGTTGTCATCCACCACAGTTCTTGGAGCATTCTGTGGCAGTGGCATCCAGGATCCCAGCAGCTGTGAGCAGCAGCTCTGCGGTGGTTGCAGGACCATTGCCCCAGGCCACCCAAAGCAATGAGTGGTGCATGAGAAAAGTCACCAGTAGCAGCTCCTCACTGCTTCACTCCAGCCAGCAGGTGGAAGACAGCCACTTTGTCCACGTCCTCCTAGAGGGACAGAGCCTGAGGGAGACAAAGCGCATCCTGGTAAGCCTGACAGCAGGGCTGCCTCCTGGGTGTCCACACAGTGGAAGGCAGGAGACATAGCCAACCCTGGGGCTGTGGTGGGAAATTAAGAAGAGAGAGGTCAGTCTTAAGGGCTTGACCTGAGGGGGGAGAGCCTCAGCATGCCCAGCTGCAGCGGTGAGTGGGCCTGTGTATTGTGGGTTTGGCAGGCCAGAAGTGCAGATGGACAGATGAAGGCATCTGCTGTGGACAGATGAAGGCAGAGATATGTCCAGGGTGCAGGCTGAAGTGCCTAGAACTTGGTATTCTCAATGAGTGAGGTTGGAGCAGAGAAGCTGGCAGTGACTTGTCACATGTGTAGGAGGGGGTGTGTTCCTGGTGGCAGGAAAGAGAACCTCCTTAGCATGACTAGGTGTGGAAATTTGGGGTTGGGATCACCTGGGGGGTCATGCCAAAGCTTTGGAATGTCAGTCTTTGCATGTATGTAAATACGGAGCTAAAGGGGTTCTTGGCAGAATTTCTATGGATGTGCAGTAGACATGCTAATGCTGCAGGTGTCCAGCTGCAGAGGAGACATGTTCAGTGACTGCCAGTGCTGAGTCAAGTACATCATTAGAACCAGACCCGCACCGAGCTTCCAAAGCCCAGGGCCTCTCCAGGCTATCATGAAGCACTCAAGTGCACACTCTTGTATCTGAGTCTGTTTTGTGTAGTGGCAGTCAGGACCAAAATTTTCAGTGCATCTGCCTCTTCCACCCACAAAGGCAGCCTGCATCCCAGAGCACACTTGGTGCGCAGATCCCTGGCCCATTGCTGTCATCTCAGTGAGATGAGAGTGTGTCTGTGCATAGGCATTTTGGTCCTTTGACGTGAGTGGAATGTGGCTCTCCAGGGGGAGGGGAGATGGCAGGTACAGGCAGATATTTGTACCAGGATTGTTCTAGTAGCACGTTGCAAGAACCCAGGGGGTATATGGAGGCCAAACTTAGGTAGCAGGATAACAAGATTGTGCCCTTGTATATGTAGCTAACATTTCTCCTGAATGTTTTACCACAGTCTTCTGGGTAGCTCCTCTAAAAGCAATTCTCTGATGACATTTGTCCCACCCTGATCTAGGTGACGTGTCAGGAGAGGGTGACAAGCCTCATCCGCAGAACCTTAGACCAATATTTTTTGCAGCATCAGGATGTGGAAAACTTTGAGCTGCTGAGAATGATGTCTCTGCATGAGAGTAAGTAGGACAATCAGACAGTGGGGAGACATGATCCACAGTGGGCTAAGGATAACTCACAGCCAAAAGAAAGTGGGCCTTGGCCCTAAAATAGCCAGAGTGTGGTGGGCCTGGTGCAGGAAACCAAGTGCAGTGATGGGCGTGTCCAATGTGGAGGTGTTCAATGCTGCCCCAGGGGGCTGCTGGACCTTTCTAAATGTGTTCTCCCCTGGAGCTGTTCTGGCAATGCAAAGCTAATATCGATGAGGGCAAGGCAGAGAGAGGCTCAATCCATCATCAGTTTGGTTTATGGCTCACTGATAAGGATGCCTTCAAATGAAGAGGAGCAGAGCATGGGTCCTGATTGGATCAGCATTGCTATGGACGGAAGCAGCACAGGTCCCAATCCATGGCCAGGATATGAGAAGTCCTGCCTACTCAAGAATGTCAGGATTGCAGCAACTGGGAACAGGACTCGGTGAAGAGGAAGTCAAGGCCAGGGGACAGCCTGTTTGGGTTCTTTTTGGAACAATTCAAGTCCTCTGTGCCTGGGTGCCCATCTCCTGAAGATATCAGAATGGCCAGGTTATTATTACTTCCAGCAACAAAGAAGGGCATCTGAAGAACAAAGGCCACAATGCTGAGCTGTCCACAATGCCAGTGCTCTTTCCTTTCTTGTGAGCCCGACACTCCTAGCCTCCACCATCCCAGCCTGTCCACAATAGAACCCACCATCTGTCGGGCACGTAAGTGAGTTTTTCCATTTTCACACACCGCCTCATTTGAGTTGGCTCTGTCTCACACATGAGGAAGACTGAGGTGCAAGGAGCTGGGCAAGGGGCAGTGTCTGCGAATCTCAGGGACTTGGGAGGCAGTGCAGGGAAATGGGGATTTCCAAACAGCCTCAGAAACTTCAGGAGACCCTGTACCCAAGTAAAAAGGCCTGGGAATGGTCTCAGTGCTTAAGTGCCTCTGGTTTTATCCCTAATAAAAAAATAAGACAGTCAAAAGGAATTACCAAACCGAGAATCTACAAAGGTGATTTCAGAAACAGACTTTCAACCCAAGCATCAGTTGAGAGCAGGCTCCAGACGAGGGGAGGTTTGTGTGTAACAGACGTCAAAAGGGAGGACTAGGGGGGGCCTGGAACCCACTAGGTGTGATGGCATCTATGCCTTATGGCAGGAGGGTGGCAGTGATGTGGCCCTCTCCTAGATTTTGGAAACCTTGTTTTCACGGGGGAAGCTTTATGGAGGTGGAATCTATTTTAGCAATCCTGGTCCAGATGAGGTGCTGACTACCACAGGTAGAAGCCTATCCAGAATGCAGTGTCTGTTATTCAGTCTTTCCTGACTGTGACAATGACAAAGGAAGGAAGTCACTTGTCTTTGGTCTTGGTTTCACTCCTGGCCATTGATTGAGAACTGATTTCATCTTGGACTACTGAACAGAGGCTGCATCTGGGCAAAAGAGTGTGATAGATTTGAACTCCTCAGGACGCCCCACCATTGCCAGAGAAAGAAGGAGAAGGAGGAGGAGGAGAAAGAGACACTCCTGAGTGGGAAGAGGATCACACAATGAAGAGCAGGAGGAAGAAGAAGAAAGAGAAGGAGGTGAACAGAAGGAAGGGTGGAGGGAGATACACAAGAAGAAGAACAAGAAGGAATGATGTAAGAACAAGAAAAAGACCCAGAAAGAACTACAAGAAGATGCAGGACAGAAAGAAGAGCCAGAAGTAGAAGAAGAACCAGAATAAAAGTACCAAGCAGACAGCTCATGATGAGAAACAAGGGGAAGGAGAGCGAACCTAGAAAACAATAGAGTTCTCCAGGGCACCACCCTGCTGAAGTCCTCCCATGTCCATGCCCAACACACCTCTGATGGATACCACCTCCCCTCCGCATATTCATCCATAAGTGGATTCATCCAGGGCAAGGGGATGAATTCGCCCACCATCCAACGCTTCCCTGAATGCCCATGTGTGAGCATGACTGCCCTGGGGAGAAAGGCCTAAGCACAGGAGCCTTTGCCAATCCTGATGCAAAGCCTAGCAGTGTCCCTTTGGCAGATCCAACCTGCACTGAGAAGTTCTGGGCCCGAGGTGCTGTTTCCATTGCCAGGTGCTCTTTTGGTTTAGAATCCTGTACATCATCTTCTCCAGGAAAGAATCATTAAGGGAGTCTTGGGTGGCACTGTAGCTGGATAGGAGGGCTCTCAATTCTGGTGCCGGCTCACCCTGGTGGAGACTCTCATGGGTTGTGGGTGTTTTGTGGTATAATCCTTGAGTGCCACCTAACAATTCTCTCCACTTTGCTCTGCAGAAATCAAGGTCCCTGACCACTCACTCCTGTATCTGTCCATGAATCCACAAATAAAATATTATTGCATTGTGAGGAAACGCCGCGAGGTCAAGGGAAAGGAGTTAAACACCTACCTTATTCAAGCTGTACTTGTGCTGCCATTCCACTCCCACCTGGGGAAATAAGAAGCTTGAGCAGCTGGATATATGTGCTAGAAGCCCATAGAGCCAACTGACAGGCTGGGGTGGCTTTCTGTTTATGGGTTTGGTGATGTTCCAATCCCCACAGTTCTCAGAATCAACCTGCAAGTCCTCCAGGCCGCTTTCCCACAAGCAGGTGGGAGACACCTGCTTAATTCGTGTCCACTTAGAAACACAAAGTCCAAAGATGGCCAAGACTGTTTTGGTAAGCCTGGGAGCAGGGGTGTCCCCTGGTGCTTACACCTGGGTGGGGAGCAGACACTGGTCCAATACCATGGACTACTCATGCCCTCTTGAATTTGGAGCTTCTGGATGATTAGGAGGATAGATGGGAATCAAGAAGAAAGAGGTCAGTGTGAAAGGCTGGAGCTGAGATGAGGGAGAGCAGCAGCTTGTCCACCGCCATGTCTGAGGGAGTCTGTCTGTCAGGTGGAAGCATGCAGTCCAGAAGGGCAGAGGCAGGTATGGGTGACAGATGAGAACAGGCCAGGACCTAGGTTGCAGGTTCCCCTGTGTGTGATGCTGGTGTCTATGGAGCAGGACATCAGTATGAGGTTCTGCATGTTCCTTGATCAAGGAGCTGAGAGGATCTCTCTGCAGAGTCAGTATGGATGTGGAGCAAGCACACTAAATGTCCAGGTAACCCAATGACTACCCTTGCTGGATGAGGTGCCCTCTTACACCCCAGCCAGCACTGAGCCTCTGGAGGCCAGGAGCTCTCGTGGCTATCTTTTGTCACTCCTGTGTGTGGTCATGTTTCTGGGTCTGATTTGGGCCCTGGCAATCCAGACCAAAGCCTGTAGGTTTTGTGCCTAGGCCATTCCCAATGCCGCCTGCATCCTCAGGCAGACCTGGAATCTTGGAGGCTATTGTCTCATTCCTCCTAACTTGTGGGATGAGATTGCATCTGTATGCAGGTAGTGGGGTCCTTTCACTTGGAGAGAAGTGCAGCTCCACAAAGAGCAATGGCAGGTCCAGGAAGTCCTATGTACATATTGGGCTAGTAGCCTATGGGAAAAGCCCACGCGATGAGCAGGAGGTCAGCCTCAGGTAGTAGGGTCATGGATGTTGCCCTTGTATTTAGAGTGGAGGTGCCTCCAGAATGCCCCTGCCCACTGTCCTTGAGTAGTCACTTTAAGGCCCATTTTTTGAAGGCCTGTCTTCCATGCTGCTCCAGGTGACCTGCCATGATCGGGCTCCTGTCATGATCCGCAGGGCCCTCGAGCTACACATGCTTACTCAGGAGAAGCCGGAGGAATATGAGCTGGGCCAAATCATCTCTCACCGTCAGAGTAAGTGGGACAATCAGATGACAGAGAGCAAGGGTCAGGATGTGGACTCAGGTCAACTTTTAGCACCAAAGAGTAGTCTCTGACCCCCAAGAACACTCCAACAGGGTGTGTTGGGCTCATGCACAAAGCAAACTGCACTTCTGCTGGTGTAAGCTCTCCAGGTGTTTTGGTATACCCCAGTGGCTAGTGCGGCTCCCCACCAGGTGCCCTGCCCAGGACATGAACAGGCATCCAAAGCTGACATCATTGAGGACTGAGGAGGAAAGCCTCTTTCCAGGAGCAGTATGGTTCTGTAGTCTGAGATAGGAGTGGTTTCAGAGGAACATGGGAATGCATGGGCTAAAGAGGGAACTGGCATTTTGTGGACTGAAGTAGTAGGATTGAAAGCCTTCTGTGTGACCAGAAAACCACTGTCTTGGCAGAGCATTGCCAGGATTCTAGCAAGCAGTAACAGGATGAAATTGGGAAGAAAACAGCCTGGGAGACAGCTTGAATCATCTGTCTTTGCATAAATTCCATGGTCTTCTGTACCTGAGTCTGCTTGCCAAGGAGTGATCACAATAGCCAGGTTATGATCCCTAACTGAAGTCAGATGAGGGCTTCCTGAGCACGTAGCCACAAAGCTCATCTGATAATAATGCCAGCGCTTTTTCGTTGGTTGGTTGGTTGGTTGGTTTTTGTGAGCCAAACACCACAGCAGCCATTATCCCAGCCTATGTATGCTGAAGACCACCATCCCTATGAGTTCTAGAATCACTTGTCTCCTATCTTAACCTACTGTTAGGTTAGTAGAATCAATGGAAGAGGAAGTCTGTCTGGTGCCTTGGTAGCCTTAGAAATTCATAGCAGACATCCCCACATCCAACCCAGAAGGGATGGAGAACAGGCTCTAGGTTAGAGGAGGGCGACAGGAAAGAGATGTTCAGAGGAAGGAGAAGCTGGCTTTTGTATTCCCCCACTCAAGGTCATGGCACCACTGGACCATACACCATGTTGGAGGGAAGCATTCCCTTTGCTGGTCTTTGGAACCATTGTTCTCAGTTGGGCAGCATTTGGAATGTGGCCTCCATTCTCAGAAGCCTGGTTCACATGGAGGCGGGCTCCACCAATGCAGAAGCATGGCTCTAATGTGGTATCCGTGCTGGTCAGCCTGTCCTCACTGTGGCCATACTTGAGGAATCCTAGGCCTTTTCTCTGGGTTTCACAACTTTCTCTTTGGTTGTGCACTGAGGCTGTCCATAAAGCTCTAGTGTGTTGTGGTGGAGAGCTACTCAGCCCTTGCCAAAGAGGCATAGACTGGGAGAGAGAGAACAAGGCTGGGAGAAAGGGAGAGAGAGAAAGATGGAGAGGAGAAGGAGGACCTCTACTTGGAGAATGAGGATTCAGTGGAGCCAACAGGGACAAGGTACTGTTGCCCAGGGCGCACCCCTGTTTAGGTCTTCCTCCAACCATGCTCAACCTTTCTTTCAGTCCCTCCCACCCCCCAGTAGTGTATTCATCTTGAATGAGAATTTCATGTTGACACCAGAGCACTCACCATCCATTGCTTCCCTCCAAACCCACCTGTGAAGATGGCTCATGTGTGGACGAAATCTTTGGCACATGAGCCTTTTGTGGGAGATTTCAGATGCAAACCCTAGTGGTGTGCTTTGGCAGATGCAAGAGGACCTGGAATGTTTTGAAGTCCAAAGCCTTTGGTAGGAACAGACATTAGGTCTGTTGAAGTGCTCTGCCTAGTTCTTCCTCAGGGAGGACTGTGGAGGCTGTCTTGTTGGTATTGGTGCTGAATTGGAGAGCTCTCAGGTGTGTGGCTCTGGCCTTTTCTGGCACAGGCTCTCAGATGTTGGGGTGTCCCAGAGAGCACCTCCTGAGCCACCTTATTTTGTAAACCCCTCTCTCCCCAGAGCTGAGGATTCCAGCGCAGGCCAATGTATTTTACGCAAAGAACCCTCACACAAAACCCAACTTCGTGCTGAGGAAAAGGAGCCTCTCCCAAAAGAATGGTTTGTGGATCCAGCCTCAACCTCCCTCTCATCCTGCAAAGAAGGCTGCAGCCCTCCTGAGGATGCTTGCAAAACCATTCTGCTGCTGTGTGCCTGGGCAGGGCTGAGGCAGCCCAGGAATATTTACATTGATAATTATTTTCTTCAAAGTTTGAATCTATAGTTTGCCATTGTCCTTTACCTTGTTTAGTAACACAGTTGTTACTCTATCCTGTATTTGTTGTTTCCATTAATATATTATTATTTTAAAATATATATGTTTTTGTTACCTGATCTACTGTGATGATTTGAGTATACTAAATGTAGCAGTGATTCCTAAAGGACACATCCAAACCAACAGGAAGGAATGTTTCCTTGTATCAGCAAGAAGTTTGGTTTTTAGGAGTTTGGCAGATGGCATTATCTGAGTCAGTTTTCCAATGGGGGCAATGAAGTATCGGCTATCATGGAACAAACACAAACAAAGACACACAAACACATACTAGAGCACACACACACAAACACACACTAGAGCACACACACACACACACACACGAGCACACACACTCACTGAGCGATAGATACACAGATGAAGTTGGTCTCTTCTGAAATACTTTGGAGATGTGGTTCTGATTTCTCCCATTTTGGAGTATTTTCCATTGCATAAGGTGTCTTGCAAATGAATCCCATGTCTGAAGAAGACATGCATGTGTACTTCACATGCCACTTTCCACATAACCAGAAGGTCATGTCATGTAATATTTTTCATGCAGCTGTGTTTTCACTGTGAACCATCCCATGAGGTCAGCTGTGGAATTTTCCACTGGTAGCATCACAATGGGGATCCACTCTTTGGATTTGGGAATATTTCTGATTTTTTTGATTCAAATTGGAATGATATCTATCTAGCTAGCTAGCCATATGATTTTTAATCAAAATTGTGCATTTGATGATAATGAATGACATGCATATAGGAATCTGTAGACTCTAGACAATGAATGAATGTCTACTGTTGCCTGGACTATTCTGCAAAGTCCTGTAGCATTTGAGCTTATGTGAGGGCTTCATAGGGTTTGCAAAATGTCCAGGTCAGATGGTCCTGCATGAGGCTGAGCTCCTAGTGGTCTCCTCCACAGCATAAGGGCCAAGAAGAAACCCACTTCCACACAGAAGATGAGATGCTACCTTATGAAGGTGATTGTAGGTGTGAGACCCTTTTGCTAGGATCCTTTTTCTATTGGGCCAGTACTGTGCTCTGAATGTGCTTGCTGAGAAGAGCTTGGAATTTCCTGACTGAAGCAGTTCATGCAAGCTGCTTCCACTTGCAGGAACAAAGTTTGTTCTCCTTGAGCACTTTGGGTTGTCCCTGGTTGAACTAGAGTGTGTCAGAAGCACTTGTAATGATTGACATTCAGGGTTTCACATTGAAGCCTCTGTGCCATCATTCAACCACTGATGGCTGCAGGTGAGGCCCCTGCCTTTCAATGAGTTTTATGAAAAAATAGGAGTTTTGGATTTCAATGAACCTTTGGAGAACTGATCTTCTCAGTATTCCCCTTGCCTCCCCAAGTTGGGTGATGTCAATTATACAGGATTTCTTGGGAGCACACATTTTATATTGGGCTGGAATTGGACTCTGGATGTGATTGCTGAAAATAGCTGGGGAGTGGGGGAATGGAAGCCATTTGCTGCAAGCAGTTTCAATTTGCTTTGTTGATTAACTTTTTTGTAAGTGGGCTCTTGCTGTTTTTTTCTGTGTGACCAAGAAGAAAGCAAAACTGCTTCTTACAGGTGACAGGAATGCTTTCACATTGAAGCCTCTGTGCCATTGATCAAAAACAGTTCACTCATGTAGGCACCTGCACTTCAAGTGAATGTTGTAAACAAGTGTGACAAATGGATGTCAGTGAGACTTCGGAGAACTGATCTTCTCAGCTGGTACTCTTTTCCCCTGAAAGTTGGTGATGCTAGATTCAAGAGATCTCTTTCTGGCACCCTTTGTGTTTCATGTCTGAACTGTGCTCTGAAAGGGCTTGAAGAGAACAGCTTAGAAGTGCAGAAGTGAAGCTGTTTGTGGAAGCAGCTTCAAGTGGCACAAGCTAACTTGTCCTCAGTGAGCACATGGGATTTTCCCTGGTTGAAGCAGTGTGAATGAGAACGGCTTCTCAGAGCTGGTAGGCATGTTTGCATTTGGCAAACTTTGCCATCTGTCACCCAGAGTTCCTTGCATGAAACCTGCATTTCCAGTGTTTTCAGAAAGCTCTGATGAGTGGGTTTTCATGGAATTTTGTGGAATTGTTCTTTTCAGCAGTCCTCATTGCCTTCTCAAAATTGGTGATCCTGGGTGCAAGGCCTCTCTTGTCAGCCAACATTGTATTTTGGGCCTAACCTCGGCTCTGAATGTGCTTGCTGAGAGTAGTTTGGGAGTGCAAAAGTAAAGCAGTCTCTCAGCAGCTTCAACATTCAGGAGCTCATTTTGTTCTCAGTGAGCACATTGGGGTTGTCACTACTTAAACTAGCATGAAGAACCACCGCTTCTCAGAGGTGGCAGTTTCCCTCTGAAGCGTCTGTACAATTGGTCAGTGCAAGTTCAATGCAGGCAGGCACTTGGATTTCAAGTGAATTCTGTGACAAGAAATTGAGCAATGGATTTCAATCCACCTTGGGGAATTGCTTTTCCCAGTGGGCCCACAGTTCTCCAAGTTGCTGAACCTAGGTCCAAGGGCTCTCTTGCTAGCACTCTTTGCATATGGGCTGAAACTGTGCTCTGAGTGTGCTTCCTGAGAATATTTTGGAAGTGCAGCACAGAAGAATTTTGTCAAGCAGCTTCCATATTAGGAAATGACATTTTTCTCATCGTGCCCATTGAGCTTTGTACCTGGTTGAAGTAGCCTTAAATCCAATGGCTTCTGAGAGCTAGCAGGCACAGTTTCTATTGGAAACAACTGTGCTCTTGGTCAATGGTAAGTTGCTTGCTGTCAGGCACTTGCAATTTCAATGAGTTTTTAGAAGAAGGAGACCAAGGGAATACAATGAAACCTATGCAATTCATTTCCTAATTAATGTTGGTGATGCTAGACCAGAATGGACTTTTGCAATGATACTTTGTCATGATTTTGCAGGAAATGTGTTCTGAATGTGCATTCTGAGATGCATTTGTAGGGGGAAAACAGAAAAATTTTGTGCACAAAGTAGCTTTGTTCTCAGTGAACACGTGGCGGTTTTTCCCTGGTTGAACATGCAGGAAGCAGAACCTCTTGTCAGAGCTGATGGCACCGTTTCACTTGGAACCATCTTTGCACTCAGTAAAGCACAGATCATTGCAGACAGGCTCATGCAATTTCAAGATAGTTTTCAGAATCTGCTTGAGGAATGGATTCCAAAGAATCTTTGAGGAATTGATCCACCCAGCAGTCCCATGGCTTCCTATCTGAGCAAGTGCTCCGAGGTACAAGGGCTCTCCTGCTAGCACACTTCGGATACTGAGCCTGCACTGCTCTCTGAATGTGCTCCATGAGAAGAGTGTGAAGTGCAGAAGAGAAGCAGGGTGTGCAACAGCTTCAATTGCAGGATGTAAATGTGTTTCTAGAGAGCATATTGGGATTTGGGCTTGGTTGAACTAGTAGGAATTGGAACCCCTTCTCAGAGCCAGCAGTCACGGGCTTTACTTAGAAGTTTCTGCGTCTTGTATAAAGCAGAGTTTGTTCCTCGTGGGCACCTTCATTTCCAGTGAGTTTTCAGAAAAAAATTGAGAAAAATATTTCAATGAAACTCTGGGCCATTTATCTTGTCAACCGTCCAATGTTCCATGTGAATATTGGTGATGTCCCAAGGGATCTCTGGGTAGCACAATTTGCACTTTGGGTGTAAATGTCGCCTGAACTTGCTGGCTGAGAAAAGCTTGGAAGTGCAGAACAGAAACATTTTGTGCGGGCAGCTTCCAACTGAAGGAACAGTCTTGTTCTTTGTAAGCACATTGAGGTTTGTTTCTGGTTGAAGCTGCATGAAGTGGAACCGCTTCTCAGAGCCGGCACTCTCAGTTTCTCTCTGAAGCATCTGTTCCATTGGAAATTCAGATTCCCATGAAGGCTCCTGTGTTTCTATTTTGTTTTCTGAGTAAGGGGAAACCATTGATTTCAGTGAAACATTGGCAAATGGATTTTCTTCAAAGAGCAGCTTTCCTTTTTAACGTTGGTGATCAGAGCTACAAGGGTTCTCTTATAGGTACACTTTCCCTATTGGGCCTGAAGTGGGTTCTGAATGTGCTTGCTCAGGACAGCTTAGAAGTTCAGAAGTGAAGTGGTTCATCCAAGCAGCTTCCACTTGTGGCAGTAAAGTGTGTTCCCAGTGGGGAATTTGTGGCTGTCCCTGTTTGAACTAGAGTGCCGCAGAATGACTTGTAATAACTGGCAGACACAGTTTCACTTTGAAGCCTTTGTGCCATCAGTAAACCTGTTTGTTAAATGCGGGTCCCTCCATGTCATTTACCACTAAACTCATTCAAGTTCCGCACGGTAGTGGTTCTTGGAATAAAAAAAAAAAAAGAATTGTAAAGTGTCTATTGAACACGAAGCTCACACATATTGGCAAGGAAGGCTGTGCTTGAAAACTCCTCAGGCCTGCACGGGTGTCTTCAGCTGAGAGTCTGTAGCATTTCCTCCTGGGGCCTCTTTTCCAGTGATGCTGCTGCCCTGCCCTCCATTTCCCATCTTTCCTCTCTCTGGTCCACTCCTCAGATCCTATCCTCCCTTCAATAGGGCCTCATCCAGGAAGCCTGCCCATGTGCCTCCTACTTGACTTAAACTTCTCCAGTGCACTTATTGTCAAAGCAGGGACTCCCAGGAGAGAGGGCTCTCCATTCTGCACACTGAAATTTCTCAGCAGGGAGGACTCCTCCATGCTTGGATGGCAGGGCTGCAAAAACCTGGAAGGTGGAAATAGGAGGCTTCCAGGGGGCTGGTGGTGTGCCTAGCCAGGGTGCTGGTCACTACAGTGCTTTTAATCTATGGCCCTCAAGGAGCCTTATGCTGCAGATTTGTGTACTTCTGCATCTGTATGCACACAGTTCTTCATGTGGGGAAAAAGCAGTGTTCTGAAAGTTTGCTTTATATTATACTCAACTGGTAATTTACAAACCCCAGTGTCCCATCTTAGCCCAGAGCCATTCCATCAGCCCAGGGCCAGTGGGTGGTCCAGCGGTCAGTACTATGCACAGCTCCCAGGTGGCTCCAGTGTGTAGCTGAATTTGAGAGCCAGTGTACTGTAGGATTTGCCCTTGAGGTTAGAATTCATTGACTTCCTCTTATGTCATTTCACTGGTTCAGGATATTCCTTGTCTCATGAACTATTCTGTGAAATCTTCAAGTTAGCAATCAGGTCATTTCTACCTTCTGATGCCACCTGGCTCAACAGCTTGTTGTTTGGAGGAGTCAGTCATGGGTAGTCCTGGGTCACAGAGAGGAACAGGAAGACCATAATGTGGAATGGTGGTGTAGAGAGTAAAGGATGGGGCCAAAGCCCACACTGTGGAATGGTGGTGTAGAGAGTAAAGGATGGGGCCAAAGCCCACACTGTGGTTAGGGTAGGGAAGGGATCTGAAGAGACTACCTTGAAACTGAGACCTGGCTGCAGATAACCAGGAATCAGGGCCTGGAAATGGAAGCCATGACAGGGCTTGTGACTAGAAAGGACACATCCTTCTGGGCTGAGGTGGAGGTCCAGCCAGACAGAGGAAAACATAAAGGATGCAGGAGAGGGGGATGGTCTAGATCACAGAGCAGCTCCGTCATCATATCTTAGAGAGTGAATTTTTTTCTTCCAGTGTTTTTGGTAAGTTCATTCACGTGCATCTGAAAACACCTTGTTTGTTGGAGAGGCCTGCTCAACCACCACAGGCGATGATATCTTGGTGGATGTGCATTGTAAAAGGAGGTGAGGTTGGTGCCAATAGAGTGTGTGGGCACTCAGGCATTGGCAAGCTTGCTTTGGAGAGAGAATCGTCTAAATGTTATTGGGCTGGCTTTTGCAAGCTCTTGTGGTTTGGCTAGATGTAGAATTCTTCCACACAATTAAGCATGATGTATATTTTAGGCAGCATGGTTGCTTGCGGGGCAGATTGGGGGCAAGTGCTGGGGGTCCATGTAGATCATGCTACTACTGGAGTTGGCTACCTATAATGGCAACAGCGTTTTGCTACTGCTGAGGAATATTGAACAAGTCTCTGGCCAAGTAATCCATTGCTGAACTACATCACCAACAAAAAGACATTGAGTGAGGGTGAGGACCAGAAGAGCCCGGGAACCACCTGACAGCAGCCTTGAAGTCCTAAACTCTGGTACATCATATGCCCCTACTTGGTAAGTTGTGTGAAAGAGACTTGTCCTGAATTCTTTTTACATGCCAAAATACATCTTGTCTTTTCTCCTAAACCTATCAGGGCAGTCAGAGCAGCCAAGGAGAACCAACAACAGGGGTAAAATGGCCAGATAGACTGGGATCACTGCAAACATTTCTAGAACCTTCTTTTGTGCTCTGGCTTCCCTGAGGTTAAAGTGTAGGGAATCTGCGATCCAGATTTGTTAGCAAGTAGTTTTCTTGGGAGGTGATGCTAGAAAACTCCAGGTGGGAACAGGAAGTGATTAGGAACTGGAAGACAGGGTGTACCAGCCAGTTGTTGTCACTGAGCTACTAAGCACAGTCCTGCTAAGGAGTGCTGGGGGTCCATGTAGATCATGCTATTAATAGAAGCCTTCCTACAGAGTGAGAGAGCTGGGGTTCTCCACCCACTCCTGCCAGCCATGACGGGAAGCTGCTGCTGGCCTTCACTGTAGGCAAATGGGCCATGGTGCTGGGGGCTGGAGGTCAGCTGGAGTGTGAAGAAATGGCATAGTGCTAGACAATATCATCCAGCTTTAAATCCCCAGACTGGGATCTTTAGCAGGGCAAGGTCAGAGACTGTACTCAATGCAGCATCTACTTCTCAGCATAGTGCCAGGCACACAGCAGACCTTCATCAATACCCGTGGAATGCGCTGGCTCGCTCCCGCCCTGCTCCAGGTCTCTCAGCTGCACTCTCTGCAAGTCCTGTCTGTGCTAGTGTATTCAGTTCTTGCTTCTACGTCTTGCAATTTCCTGAATCTTGTCCTCTCTCTTCACACTCCTGTGGTCACTCTGCCTTCATCCCAGGTGGCTGTCTGGTGGGGCTGGGGCAGAGAGATCTCATTACTACCAGAGATGGAGTTTTTAAACCAAATAAGACATGTGCTCTGCTGCTTAGGATTGTCTTCAGCATAACATGAGGTAGAAGGTTTGAAAGTAGAATTGTCCTCCCAATCTTAAGGCATATAATCCCTGTGTGCAGACCAGGAAGTGCCCTGGGAAGAAAGGCAGGTGTGGGTTTGGAATCAGAGACCAGCATGAGAAGAACACTTTCACTGCTTACTAGACAATGACCTTGGGCATGTCTGTAACCTCTTGGGGCCTCAGTATTTGCATATCTGAAATGGGGATAGTTGTATGACTGACTTCAGGAGGAGTGTAGAGAGACTCCTAGAAGTAGAGGAAGAAAACACACAGCATCTGTGAAGCACCCCGCCCCCATCATCAGCCTTTCCATGATTTTCTAAGTGTGTGTTGATTGACTGTTGGTTACAGCATGCCTGTAGATCTACCTGAGGTTCCGTCTAATCCACATGGATGGAAAAGCTCAGTTTTGCCCAGTTGCCACATTTGCAAGGCCACCTTCTAATAGAATCAGATCCAGGAAGCTGGGGTCCCTTTGCAGAACATAGAGGATCCATAGCAAAGTTCAAGTCCCTGAGACAGAGGGCTTCTGCTGGTGTCCTCATGTCCTTGGGGGCACTGCAAATTCAGCCGCGCAACCAGCACGCTAGCCTCATACTAGAGGTTCTAAGCATAGAAGTTAACTAGTGAGATCAAAATAAACACACATAAACTCAATTTACCTTTTTCTTTCAACAGGTCTGAGACGGCTCTCCCTCTGGCTCCTGCCTTGAGCCACCGGGTGGGCAGTGAGGTTACACAAGACTATCAGGAGAGACAGGGAGCACGCCAGAGGATGGCCTTTTATTGGGGAACAAGAAATTCAGGGGAAAATTCCATCCAATGAAGGTCGAGGGGGACAGCATTCCAAGGTCAGGGTCAGTGATTGGTCTCAGGGTCAATGGTCAGTCACACCCCCACACGGATGGGCTCTCTCACCTAGAAAGGGTGGGGATTAGTTCTGACACAGTTTAGCCGGAAGGCCTCACACCCAGTCAGGGAGCTGCCCAATCACGTGCGAGAACGACTTCCCACACTGCAATGCCTTTCTCCACTGATGTTCATTGAGAGCCTGATCTAGCCCAGGCCAGGGCTCCCGGCCGAGGATGTGGCAGAGAACGAAGCACCTGCCTGGCTGGCTTGTAAGGGACTTAACAATCCGGGTCAAGACAGGAAAGTGATGGTGAAGATGAGACCGGTAGGTGACGTGTCCGAAGCTCTTGGTACGGAGCACTCTTCTAAGCACCTTAACGTAAAAACTTCCTCATCATTCAATAGTTGCAGGAGGAACAGTGCTTTTGTTGTCCATAGGTGGCAACTGAGGCACTGACAGATCAGGTCACTTGGCCAAGGTCATGGAGATAGCACAGGGGGAAGTGTGGCTGCAAATCCTCCCATGTGGCTCCAGCTTTGGGCTCTTTATCCCCCACGGCCTGCAACCTCTTGGTCATGCTGTGGCCCCTGTGACTTGTCTGTCACCAAACAGTGATTCACTACAGGGCCTTTCCTGAGTCCTCATCTACCTCAGAGTTCCTGTGTCTTGCAGAGAGTTTAATCAGATTCCTGGTCCCTATTGGAGCTCCTGGTTTTGCCAGTCTGGGGTGGGGTCTGAGAATGTGTGTTTGTAACAAGGTCTCAGGTGACCCTGAAGGTCTCAACACAGGTGACTTTCCCCCTCCCCTCGGGTCATTTGACAATGCCTGGAGACCTTTTGAGTTATCACAAGTCAGGGGTGTTGGTGCACAACTCAGGTAGAGGCCATGGGTGCTGCTGAATGTCTACACTGCACGGGGAAGACCTCTACAGACTAAGAAGGATATGGCCTGATGGGCCAAGGGCGCCAAGGTGAGTAACCCAGTGTGGAGTACAAGCACATGAACTTGGGTGTGTGCAGATATAGCCTCGGGGATTCTTTCAAAGTGTCTTCTGTCAGTGCAAAACACCAGCACCTCTGAGTAGCAGTGTTTCTCACAGGCTCTGAGCAGGGATGCTGGTGCTGCTGACCAAGGGACCCCACTTTGAGTAGCAAAAGTGACATGGAGTTCTTAGGACACCATGAACTTCTCAGAAACACAAAGTGGACATCTACTGCATTAATTTAGAAGAAAAGAAACTCTGAGTTGGAATAATCCTCTTTGGACTCACCTAGTTGCAAGTTTGCCCTTAAAGCAGCGCTGAGACAGCGGGGCCAGGTGGGGGACAGAGCTCCACTCCTCTCCTAGCCGCAGTCAGAGGCCTTCTGAAAATGAGGAGGGTGCAGAGGTGGGTGAGAACTGCCTTGCTTCAGTCCCCAAGCATCCAGTCAAGTCTATTGTCACCTGGAGTGGTGGTTTCTTCTCCAGGGCCCATGCTAGCATTGGGGTTTGCATCTCTCTGACTTTCAGTTCTGCGAATGGAAGGTGGGAACTGGCTGCTTGAGACATGGTTGCTCTCTTGGAAGAGGGTATGGGAGAAATGACAAGACGCCCAGCCCTCCAGAGCCCGCACCCCTGCCCCTGTGATAAATGGCAGCTTTAACAAGGTTTGGTTGAGAGGGTCCCCCAGATTTGTGACTTCCCATGTCCGCCAGCAGATGTCACTATGGCTGGCAGAACAGAAGGCCTTTCAAGAGTGAGCTGGGGGGAGCAGAGAGGGGAAAATATTATCAAATAGAAGGCAGAAGCCAAAACTACCCTTGGCCTAGAGGGATATAGTCCATACTATCATTTTAGGAATGGGGGACATTCTCCAATAAACCCACTATCTGGTCATGTCATTGAGGTCCAGCTTCTGAGATTTAGGCAGAAATTCTCCAATGAAACACAAAGTTCCTGGCTTCTCTCAACTGAAAAAATCTCCAGGTTTTGGTTCTTGGCCTATATGTATCATGAAACATTTTCTTGAAGGAAATGAACACTTTGCACTGAATAAACATATATTTGATAGAGTTTACCCCGAGATATCATATTAATGTGTTTTAAAAATTGATTCATTTTATAAATTCAGCAGCTTATTCTGAAATTCCTTTGCTATACATTTAATTTTACCTATTTTTGAATATTATTTGATAGGATGTCATGGATGTTTTAAGTGTTAGAATTTTTTTTTCGTGTGTGTGTGTGTGGTTTGGAAAAAGGGCATAAATTTGGCATTCATCAAGGGCCATGTTAACACATGCTTAACAGTAATTATAAGTCACATTTCCTTCTTTTAATCTTTCCCTGAAGATGTGCCTTCCATGTGTAAAGACAAGTGTTTTCAAAGGTGACTCTCTGGACAAATCTTTGGACTCATGTGGTCAGTGTTCCAAACTGTGCCAGAAAACACCAAATCTGATTTCACAGACTGGGCTGTCCTTAGCTCTAGTCTCCAAAGTTATTCCCCTTCCTGGCTGTATAACCCATGAGACTTGACAGAAAGGAAAAGCCATGGAAGACTTTAAGGAGGACAGCCACAGGATCCTCTTTGCTCCTAGCCTCTTGAGAAAATAATAAAAACAACATCAAGCAAACACACAGTCTAGAACCTTCTTCTGTAAATAATTAGTATTTAACATATTGATGTGTGTGCCGTGGTCCAAATTGAGAGAGAGAGAGAGAGAGAGAGAGAGAGAGAGAGAGAGAGAGAGAGAGAGAGAGAATGTGTGTGTGTGTTTGATTCTGAAGAATCAAAGCCAGAGAACAGAGATAATTCTATTAGCTGCACCTGGATAGCACTTGGCCTCCTTTCCTGGCAGGGAAGGATCTGAAGTCAATGGCAGAGCTAGTTCATGGTATATCCAAGTGTCTCTGCAGCATTTTCAATGCTAGAGCATCTGTTCTGAGAATTTTAGTACAGCACCTAATTTTTTCATCTTTGCAGCAACTTGCAAATGTGGGTGTTGAATGAGGGGTATTTATCAGAGTAGAAAAGTCATTGTTTTGGAGAAGGGGAACAAGTTAGAACAAGTGGAATGAGGGTACTTAAGACTTCAAGGAGAGACAGCAAAAGCAGGGGCAGAGGTGGATATACAACAAACCTCAGAGATATTCCTTCCATCTCAGGAGGTAGCAGGACATTGGAGCAATGCCTGTGCATCCACTGCTCAGTTCCATCTTGGGGGCAGACCCAGCACTGCAAGCTGATGAGGAACAGGACATAGGAAAGCCATCTTTACTGCAGATGACACGATTGAGCATCTGGCTCATCCCAGAGAATGGGGGGAGGCAGCTGCAAGCCAGGCTTGGAGGAACCCATGGAGTACCATCAGGTGACCAATGGCCAGTTCAAAACCCCATCTTTTCTTAGAAAACTTGGAATGGAACCACCATTTGGCCCAGCTACCCCACTCCTGGATCAATAACCAAAGGACTTAATACCAGCATACTGTAGTAACGCAGCCACACCAATGTTTATAGCAACTCAATTCACAATAGCGAAACTGTGGAAGCAACCTAGATGTTCTGCTGTGGATACAAAAACATTGTCCTATATAAACACAATGGACTAATACTCAGCATTAAAAGAAAATATAATGATGGCATTTGCAGGTAAATGAATGGAGTTGAAGACTATCATGCTAAGTGAAGTAAGCCAATCCCATAAACCCAGAGGCTGAATGTTCTCTCTGAGAACTGGATGCTGATCCAAAATGGGGGGAATGTGAGAAATGGAGAAATTTTGACCAAAGAGGAAGGAAGAGAAGGGAGGGCGCATAGGGGCAGGATAGATGGTGGAATGAGATGGACATTATTCCCCCAGGTACATGGATGAGTAACATAGGGTGCAATGCTACATCGTGTCCAATTAGGTAAATGAAAAGTTGTGTTGCAATAGTGTACAATGAATCCAAATGCATTCTGCTTTCACATATACCGAATTAAAAAAAAAAAACCCTATGGTAAGAGAGCTTCCAGTCCTGGAGCCCAAAGAGTACCAGGGGCCTCTGAGATAAGAAACAGAGCAAGCACAGAATAACACATGCCCATGACCTTGCTCATGGGGAATGGAATACAGTCACATAATAGAGGTAGAAAAATGGTTGTGAGCGATATTTTTCTAATGACTATTAATACAGATGGCAATTTGTTCTTGGCGTCCTGACCCACAGCAGTCATTTTACAAGCAATGCCCATCCAGCGCTCTGTCTGGGCCTTGCTCTGGGGAACCCCTCTCCCTGCCTGGCCTATGTCACAGCATCCCCTTGCAGACAAGGAGAATGGCAGGCTCCTTTTCAGGGGCCCTGTCCGTTTGATTTTCATTTTCATTTTGTCTAAGAAATGTCATTGACTTCTGATTTCTTACCACTCTATTTTGGGATTTAAATGTTTAATTTTAAAAAACTAATTCTTGATATCTGAATATTCTTTCATATATCTTTTTAAAATATAGAACATGTTCTGTCTTTCTGAAGTAATAAGTTCATGTTTTCTAAAGTTGACTTTTACTTTTGCAGTCTCTGATTCCATCATAGTGAAATATTTGTAATTGAATCAGCTGTGAATGCAAAAGAAAGGCTAGGATGTAAAAAATGATATGCATCTTCCTCTGTGGTCTCCACCCCTTCTTATCCCACCCACTACTTTCCCACACCCAAGGTAACCATCATCCTAAATTCATGCTCATGATTTCTTTGCCTTGTGTGAAGTTTCGTTGCATCTGTAAGTATCATTGAAAATGTTTTTCCATGTTAGTTTTTAACTTCATGAATAGCATGTCATGTTGTTTTTGATGTATTAGGGCTTTTTTTGCATTTACTATTTCCCTAAAGCCCATCTGTATCATTGTACTTCACCATGATTGCTACACTGCTTACTGGCACTGGTATCATGCCAGAGTTCATGCAATTAGAGTACTTGGCCATGAACTTTATAATATGTGTCTTCTTTATGAATGTGCAAAGTATACTCACAGGAAAATGGGAGGAATTGCTGCATGAAAATTTATGACAATTCAGCTTTAGAAGATATTGCCAAATGGCAAAGTATTTGAAAGAAGTTTCACCTCAACTAGTAATGTACGGGGAACCTAAGGATCCACATCCACTCCAGCGATAGGTTTTCTCACTTCTCTCTAGGTTTTAATTGTTGACAACTTAATCAGTGTAAAAGGATATTGTCCAAAGAATGTTCTGCTCCTCTAAACTGCATTTCATGTTGAAGTTCTCCAGGTCTTGAGGAACTTTTGCTGCTTTCATGGGAGCAGCCTCGTCTGCAGCAATGGGATCTGGCTCCACATCATCTAGTGTCTGGACTCATCTGTTTTCTCCCTTTCTCTTTTCATGCAGTTCCTGGCTGAGTTTTTAAACCTTGAACTTGGGCTTGAAAAGTTGTGTTTTCTCATTTATGAATTGAGTTTTTGCATCCTCTGGAGTGCAGAGGATGCAGGTTGGTGGGCTTATATCTGGGCACACTGGGTGGTGGCTGTTTTCTGTGTGATGCACCTCTGTGAGCCTTTTTGTGGGGTATACTGCTGTTGTGTTTGTGCAGTGTTCTCCACTGGCTGCTTGGGGTTCTCCTCAGCCATTGCCTTCTGTGAGTTCATGTGTTTGAATGAGAATCAAGTTGACTAGCAATTCTGGGGCTTGTAAGCCATGGACCATCTTAGAGGTGCTGGATCATAGGAGCTACTTCCCTGGCTTCTGTGATTTTTCCTGCCACTTGGTGCTTGATAGTCAGCCCAGCGTCCTGAGTCTGCATACTTGGAGGGCGTCACATCTGATGGGCTCTCAACATGCTGGTGTTTCCCTTGGAGGCAAGAGTGCAGGGTGCAGGACTGTCCCTGGCTGCTGCGGAACATTGAGCACTGATTCCCTCTGCAGGGGCGACTTAGTAGCAGTAGCCTTGGTGTCTGACTGCAACTGTGGGCCCTGTGAATGCCGGCTCTCTGTGGGTGGTCGGTGGCATAATAGCCGCACCCTAGCTGATGAGGATCACCTGGGTATCAATATGTGACTAGGGTGGGGTGTCCGTTTACCTGCCCTCATCTGAGCTCCTGGGACTGGCAGCTTTGAACTTGTGCACCTATTTCCCTCCAGTGGGGCTTCTGTGTAGCAGTGCTAAGTGCTTGCTACCTGTGTACAAGTGCAGGACCTGTGGGTGCAGGCTGGCCAGGCATTCTGTGGTTTAGAAGCTTCTATGCTGGCTCCTGCAGATCACTGGTTTTTACCATTTACCCTGAAGGGGATAGGGTGTCAATTGGCTGGCCCTCACCTGAATCCTGTGGTGACTGTAGCACGAGGTGGGGTTAGCACTGCCTGGGAGCCATTTGCTTTGGGGTCAGCTCCACCCCACTAAGGGTGTTCCATAGCCTTCATCCAGCAAGGATCCCTCAATGAGTTCCTTTTAGAAAGATTACTGAGAAAACCCATTTCAGAGGCATTCCCTTGGGTTTTATTTGTAATTCCTTATACATAGGCAGAAGTTGGATTTATTTAATTGTTTCTGTGGAGGCTGACTAGCTGTAGATTCTATATAAAATGTCTTACCTTTCTCGCATGGTTTTCAGCTCACAGTTGGGGCAAAATTGTTTGATCTCCTTCACTGTCTTTGCTTCTGCTGTCCCATTTTATCTTGGTCTGATTTTCTTTCCAAGTAGTCTCCATGTTTCTAAATGCAGTTTTTTCCCCAGTAACATCAATTATTACCTTTCCATCCCTTAATATAGATTCTGTCCTTGGAAGACATAGAGGGAATGGTAAAATTCTGAATTTGGGTAATAATTTTCAAAGTGATTTAGCAATAGTCAACTTAATCATATTCACCAGGACATGATTTCAGCCTGATTTCTTATTTTTTAATAACACGAGGCTCATAATCAGAAGTGAAGCTTAATTATAGAAAAATTTGAAGATTTATATTTCTGTGTATCTTAGGTTTATAGTCTATGACATTCTCTACTGGAAAAAGAGCAGGAGATATTTGAATGTGAAATAACGTTAAGGTCTAAAAAGGGAGGAGGGTATTTTAGTGTGGGCAATGATGTCTGCAAAGAGGAAAGTGTTGAAAAACAAGAATTCATATTAAGGGTATAGAATCATAAAAAAGTATTGAATTTTAATGAGATCTTTAAACCACTGACCAGTCAAGAAGTGAAAAGGTTAACTTTCTCAACTTTGGGAGTGTAAACTGGTTCAATCTACTTTGCCTTTCTTCAATATCTGGTCATGCTGTATGTAAATATATAGCACTGTGACCCAGGAATTTCCTACTTGGTTTATACCCAGGAAAACTGGATATAAACTCCCAAGGCAACATGGTCGCAATAATCAGAGTGGCATTGAGGGTAGGGCAAAGTCTTGGAATCAGCCTAACCACCTAACAATAGGGGAATAGATATCTAAATAAATTATGATTTATGATAAAACCAAGAGAGAAGTGGGTTTATTCTACTCATTTCTGAAATGTTAAACTACAGTGAAAGAACCAGGACTCTGTTTGAACATGGATGAATATGCCAGACATAGTGTCCAACAGAAAAAGAAATTTGGGGAAGAATATATATCTATATTATGATGATTTAAATCTGTAAGCTTGATTATGATAAATATCAAAACTGCATGGGAATGAGAATCACAAATATCAGACAGAAGGAAAAGGAATGCTCTCTGAGATGGTATCCATTGGCTTCCCCTGTGCTGGTGATATCTTAAGCAGTGGGTATATGAGTGTTGCATTTTTTCTCTCTCTGTTTTGTATTATATGCAAAAATGTTCCTCTGACTAAGGATTCCTTATATCTGACATTGTGTCCGTGTGCATTTTTTCACTAATTTGAATAATCAAGATGTTTTCCCATTTTGATGTAAACATGACCTGGACAGCTTTATTGACTCATCAATTAGTCATTGTTTAGTATTCCATAAGCTCAAATGTCTGGGGACTTAGTACATGTGTCCAGAAATCTTTGCTTTCCAGATAGTGCTGGAAAATGTGCACTCTGGATTTGTCTTTTCCAAATGAGGCTAACTTAAAAGCCTGAGAATTAGCATGACTCTATAGAAAGAAGCAAGCATCCACTGCATAACACTCCAGGGACAGGAAATGTCTATGGGATTTTTTTTTTCTTAATCCTCTGCAAATGGACTTTGCTTTTCCAGATTTAATCCCTATAGGTGACTCCAAGTGGTTGGGAGGATCTGGTGATTCAGAATTATTGCATCCTTTGTGTCCAGCAGGGGGACCCATAATCTAGCAAACCTATGTAAAATCTTGGTACTTGCCTTCATTCTATTGGATTTTTTGTTGTTGTTGTAGTCATTTGCTGTTCCCCACTGTCACCTAAGCAGCCAATAAGAACAACTGATAGAGATAAAGTTTATTGGGGGTCACATGGTTTCAGAGGACTCAGTCCCTACTTAGATGGCTGACTCGATCTCTCTGGAGTGGGGCAGCTCATCATGGAGGAGAGCCCAGCAGAGAATAGCTGCTCAGCGCCTAGTAGGATCAGGAAGCAAAGAGAGGTGGGAAGGGGACATGTGTTCAATACATCCTGCCAGGGCACAGCCCCAGTAACCCTGCTCCTCTAGTAGTATCCCACCTGCCTAGAGTTACTACCCTGTCATTCCGACTAGGATGAACTCTTTAGGTCAGAGCTCTCACAATCCAATCACTTCACTTCTGAAAATTTGTGGTGTTAACATAGAAGCTTTGTGTGTGTGGGGGGGTGGGCACTTCATACCCGAATTGTAACAGATGGACATCAGAAAAATGTTTATTAAGCCACATGCTCACATGGGACATAATATGTATTAGAATGTGCAATGAACACGCAAACTGACCAGCCTTTTGTCTTTTTCCTAACTCTCCTCTAGTGCAGTACATATACAAGTTAAGCATTGATTAAACCCTGAAACTTACAGGTCTCCTGGTCCTCTCAGTTTCACTTATCTTTAGTTACTCATGTCCCTTCAATATTTTCTCTCCCTGACCTAGGAGGTGTATTTTTCTCTCATGCTAATGAGGCCTCTTCCCTCTGCCTGCCCTGCTCTCAGTTCCCTCACCCCTTTTCCCGAAGACCTGAGTTAGCATAGGCATAAATAGCAGATCATCAGGCTTGGCTTATGAGTCACAGTTGCTTGACAGTCCTCGTCTGATCATTGCCTGCCATCTGAGTCTGGCTTCTGATGCATGCACTGTCTCTACAAGCTATGATTTTTGCCTAATAATTTTTTCTTGAAATCTGGACATGATGTACTTGTTAAAAGAATTCAGATACATAGGCCTTGAGTAATGTGTGGGTAAGATGTCGAAGAAAGGGAATTTTCTGTGGTCCTGGGATTATAACTTAGTGTTTTGGTGAGCATGTGTGCAGGATTCTGATCATCCTCAGTGAAATTCACTTCCTCCTCCACCCTTCCCTTAGGTTGTAGAGGACAGTTAGAGGGGATTCATGTTTAGAATTTCTTTTCCTCCACATGGAAGGTTAGAGGGGTTCATAATCTCCCTTCCCCCCATGCCAGCCTGTACAGCCTGAAGTTGCAGTTTTTCTCTTCTCCAGGTCATTTGGGCCCTGAGAATGAGTTTTTATTTCTCTTTCATGAGATTTAAGTTCCAATTATTATGACATATACTTCTTTTTTATTTTTATTTATTTTTTATTTTTAAAATATTTAATTGATTTTATTTTTTAAACAATGAGAGAGTGGAATGCATTACAATTCTTATTACACACATAGAGCACAATTTTTGATATCTCTGTTTGTATATAAAGTATGTTCACACCGATTCATGTCTTCATACATGTCCTTTGGATAATGATGTCTATCACATTCCACCATCATTGCTGTCCCCATCATTCCACATCACCCTGTGCCTCTCTTCCCCTCTCACCCATCTGCCCTGTCCAGAGTTGGCCTATTCTTTTCATTGTGTTCACCAATAGCCAGGAGGCAGGTGGCCTTGTGATTCCATTCATTCAAACCCAAATCAATGGGAGACTGGTTTGTGACTCAGGGAGAGGCTACTGCCTGGCTGGCCAAGGGTATTGGGCATTGAGACCACTGTGTCAAGAATAAGTGGTCAGAGGCCTCTGTTGTCTTTTTCTGGTTCCCTGTTGCATATCATCTGACCAAGCCTAGGAAGTCAAAGGTATAATTTTGAAGAAGAATAAAAGAGATTCCTTCAATTCTTTTATTGCAACCCCTAGTACCTTTCCCTGTGTCATATTAAAACATCCAGCTAACATATATTATTCATGTTCATTTTTCTCATCAGTACAATGTAATTTTCACAAGAAAAGAGTTTGATTGTGTTCATTGCCTTAAACTGTACCTTGAAGATTGCCAAGTACACAACGACCCCTCAATAAGTATCTTTGAATGAATGAATCCTTCTGATATATAAAGCCTTCTGTGAAGTGTCTTTACCACCTCTGGCTAAATTTTGTGTATTTTTACCTTATCAGCCAGAACTCTGGAGGGAAACTGGGGACAGGTGATTTGTGGTTTTAGACCACAAACTTCCCTTTCCTGTAGTGGCTGATGAAACACTTTTGTTACATTTATTGTTTTTTAAATAGTTCTTTTCACTGACTTGTTCATCACATATGTTATCTTTCTGACCCAGAGAAAACTCTCCAAATCTTCTGAAAGATTCAGCAATTTTTTTAAAAAAAATTATTTTGACCAAAAGAAAATATGAAAACCTTTTCCCATGATAGAGGCATAAATTATATCATGATTTCAGCAGGACATGATGAATATTTTGGCATGGATTCTGCTTTTTAACATCAAATGTGGTATAATGGATAGCTTTATCTGGAACTTTGTCATCTGATTTCTTTCCAATAAGTTCTGCTGGATTCTGAGTTTCATGTTCTATATTCTACAATCAGAGTCAAGAGAAAAGTGAAGACTTGATACAAAAGAGGGTAGAAAGGATATTGAAATGGATTAATGACAATAACCAGTAAGATATCATGAGTTAGTAAAAAAGAACACTTATCTCACAAATGGTCAACCTTCCAGAAACAACTCATTTTTCTTTTTTAATTTTCACACTAAGGATGGAACACAGGGGTACTTTACCACTGAGCACATCTCCAGCCCCTTTCATTTTTTATTAGGGTGACACTAAGTTGCATGGGGACTTGCTAAGTTTATGAGGTTGGCCTTGAACTTTGAATCATTTTTAACATGGCAATTGATAACTATTTTGTTTTTATTGGGAATAATGAAGCATTTTTTATTCTTAGTAAGTTTTAAACATCAACTAGTTCAGTTCATTGAAATGTTTACCAGACAATGACATAAGGTACCTGGTCAATGTCTCAGTATGGAATTGTGTCCAGAGCTCTATCCAGAACTCCTGCTCTGGCCAGGGCATCTAAGTCAGCTAGACATCTAACAGGGAGTGCCGCAGTCCGGCTGCAGCAGAATAACCGGGGGGTGACGAATAACTTGTGTACGTTGATGCAGCAGGAATGGAAGCCGTTTATTGTAGGACAACAGAGCTATTTATACATTTTGCACAGCTTATCTTAATTAGCATAAAATAGATACATCAGTCAACCAATAAGGAATCTCCACACTTAATGGCTCGCTTTTGGTACTTCTCAAACCACTCCCTCTGACATTTTGCCAGGCACCATCCAGACTTGTTTACGAACTCTAACATTTCTCTGGGAAAATACCACATGTTATTTTGACTTGTCTACAGACCTTAACAGGGGAGATCCCATAGATCTGACCCAAAGGAATTGTAATGTATTTCTAACTTTGATAGAAATGTCCCCAGACCATGGCAGTAGCCAAATCATGTGGTGGCAGGAGGCAGGGGGAGATATTTTATGTTTCTGACAAGGTACCCAAGACTAGTGACTCTTGGGCCCAGCTTGATCTGGTGTTGAGGTCAGTTCCAGCATGGCCACTGATTGTTCATCAGAAGGACACACAACCCTGTGACACCACTGTGGTTTTGGGAATCCCCTGAGGAGAGGGAAAGTAGAAGGGCCTAGGCTGACCACTGTGTCTGTGGTGGGCTAATGCTCTAAACTGTGAATAGCAATTGTGCTTAATTTCCCTGGAATCACAGAATAAGACTCACAATGAATACTGAAAACTGTGAGCTGTGTGTGAACTATGGTCAAGGGGTGTTCTACAATGTGATCACAGAAATGTTTTAGAAGATTTTAGGGAGTCAGTGTTAAATTGCCTATTGTAATAAAGGTTTTTTCTTGACACTCATAGTGAGTTTTATGCATTCCTAATCACATATCCTCTGACACTGCTTCGATGCATAGGGTAGGTGGACATTAATTGGAAATAGTTTTCTTATTCTAATTTTAATATGCACAATTTCTTCACTGACATCTTGGTCTGTCACATCTACTCACAGAAGAAGAAATTCTGTTAGTAACATGCGAGTCACCATCAGAATGTTCCTTGCTGGAAATTTTGGCTGCGATGTTTACTCAACTCCCCTGGGAATTTATAAAACTACAGATTCTGCTTTACCAGGGCTGGATTGGTGCCAAGTACCCATGCAGCTAGTGAAGCTCTTGTTGACTATCAAGGCTATTGGTGATAAATTCATTTATGGCAACTGTAATACTTCATAGGTCTTTGTGTTTGGTGAGTCATAGAAAGTATCTGAGTAGATTATGACTTACAGAAATGTTCACAACAATCTGACTTAACAGATCTTGGATGTTATATTTTATTATTTATAAAATAATTAAACAATAACATGGGCAGAGCTAAAATATAAGATCTTAGACATTCTGTAATAAAACTGTATCACTTGAAGTATTGAATTCATCATCACTGGGTAACGAAATGGAAGTAAAGGTATCAAAGCAAATGGTTGTCAGTTTAAAATTGTATTTTCTGGGGTAAGTGGTAATGTGGTATTGTATTAATTAGTGGATTAAATACGTTGATGGTGGTTTCAGTCAGCTCTATCACTGCTGTGACCAATGGATTTGACCAGAACAATTATAGAGGAGGAAAAGTTTATTTGAGGTTTCAGAGGTCTTAGTCCATAGAAGCCTGGCTCCATTTGTTGGGGTTTGAGATGAGGCTGAACATCATGGCAGAGGGAAACAGCTCACATCATGGTGATCAAGAAGCAGGGAGAGTAAGACTCCACTCTCTAGAAACAAATATATAACCTAAAGCCACTCCCCAATTCCCACATCCTCCAGCCACCCGTTACCACTTCAGTTACTACTCAGTTAATTCCTATTGGGATTAAATCACTGATTGGGTTAAGATACTTACAACCCAATCATTTCTCCTCTGAACCTTCTTGCATTGTCTTACTTTTGGGGGACACCTCACATCCAAACCATAACAGTAATTGTTTTAGGAAACATTTAGGTGCCGTCAAACTGAGGCTGTTGGCTTTGCGTCATATTTCTGAGGAAAGCTAGGCATGTTTAGTGACTTGGTGCCATCACTATCAGGATAGCCATACTGATACACCTGTAGCCTCAGTGCAGTATTGAATACACAATGTGTCTGGCCACTTTTCCTAATCTTCAGGCTACATGTGCACATTTGAGAATGGGTTTTAGCCATTTTCTCATCCTTTGGCTTATTCCCTTCATATGTTCTCTGAGATATTTTATATGTGAGGCTTTAAGAATAAAAGAATACTCTATAAAGAAAACCTTGTTATTTGTGTAGTATAATATTTAATAGGTTCATTCAGAAATCAGAAATCTATTTAAAGTTATTTGCATCTGAGCTAAATGAAACATATCTGTAAGCATCCTGGACAAGACAAAGGTTTTCTCTCTTTACAAACATCTGTTTTTCTCTTTGAGCTAAATTCACAAATTGGCAGCTCATTTTATCAGTTGTGTATTTTGATGGCATTTTATTTAATTACCCACTTTTAACTCTTAGATATTTTTGCATCAACACTGTATTCTTTTCTTTCGAAACAGAAGATCTAGGCTCACAAGCCCACATACCAATGGTTGGCTTGAACATATTCTTCAGTTTGGCATATCCCTCAGTATCTCCTTTTGTTATCTGTTCAGTCAGCTTCGCTACTCCTTCTGCTTTCATGGCTTTCATAGTTGCCACATACTGTTTATGAATCAGGAACCCCAGTTCTACAGCATTGCATTCTCTGAATATCACAAGTCCCACTTTTCACTTAGCTGTGCCTGACATAGCCAGTAATATTTACAAGCAAATGCTAGTTTTTTAAAAGTCAGTGTGTCACTGGAGGTTTAGCTCAGTTGGTAGATTGCTTGCCTTGCATGCCCAAGGCCATGAGTTCAGTCCCCAGTACCACACACACACAAAAATTCAATGTAAACTTTTCCAAAAGAGCATTAGGTAGGTATATAGCATACATAAAAATTAAGTTAAGAACACTGTTTTTAAAATGTATTATTTATAGGGAATTCCAGCAGATATATAATAGTGAAATGAGAAGTCTTCCACCCATTTTTATTCTTTGTTTCCTGATTATTTTTATGAATAAGAATAAGATACTTCCTTGTTCCAATGCAGATAGTTCCCACTTCTGTGAATGGATGTGGGGTGTCACCTGCTACTTGCATGTCTGCATTTTGTGCTTGACACTAACATCGTACTTGGTAGGTGGCAGAAAGTCAATTCTGAAGTTAAGCTCTTGTGTTCTAGCAGCTGTGCTGCAGATCCTTGGTGTGCCACCTTCTGCAATCCGTGCTGCTCTGTTCATGTTCCTTATTGACTTCCTGGTTATTAGCGTCATGGTCTCCTGGTCTTTGAGTGTGGAAGATAGTCATGTAGCAGGTTTCAGGGAGGACAGATCATTGATAATGTACTCTAATCTATGTGCCCCACCAATGAACTGTTGTTTCTTCTTTGGTTTTAAGGAAGACAGGGTGTCTTCAAACACTGCTGTGCACCTGGGAAACCAGGCATCTGCTTTACTTTGACGAAGTGGTAGTGATTCATTTCAAGAAGACACGAGAAGAAAGAACTGAACTTCTGGTATGATGCAGGCTCCTTGCATTGCAAATAGGTTAGAAGAGAGAAGAGTTGCTTTATGAGATTTTATAACATTTTTCCTGAAAAGTTCTACACAGAGGTGAGTCTCCAACATGTTAGAAACCATTTAAGATATCTTTTTTACTGAACTGAATCAGAGCCCACCCATATTGCCCCCGCACTTCTGGCCTACACACTGCCACCTGACACACAGACTTCCTCAGACACGGGGGTGGACATGCTGGTGCTCTCTCTCATCTCAGGTCAAGCCCTTAACACTGACCTCTCTCTTCCTTATTTCCATCTATCCTTCCTGACCATCCAGAAGCTCCAATTCAAAAGGGCATGAGTAGTCCATGGTATTGGATGAGTGTTTCCTGCCTAGGGGTAAACACAAAGGAACACACCTGCTCCCAGGCTTACCAGAACAGTCTTGGCATTCTTTTGGCTTTGTTTTTCTAACCGGATGCAAATCAAGCAAGTGTCTCCCACCTGCTTGTTTAAAAGCAGCCTTGACAACTTGGAAGTTGATTCTAAGAACTGTGGGGGATGGACATCAGCAAAGCCCAGAAACTGAACGCCACCCCAACTTGCCAGTTTGCTCTACGGGCATTCTAGAACATATGTCCATATGAGGCTTCATATCACTTGTGTGGATGTGGAATGGCACCAGGAGTCAGCACGAATAAGGTGGATGCTTACCTCCTTTCCCTTGACCTGGGTCCTCTTCATGGTGGGATGTTTTCTTACAAGGAAATGATACTTCATTTGAGGATGCATGGAGAAATAGATGATTGCATGGTCAACTTCTGCAGAGAGAGGTGGAGAGGATTGGTAGCTGACACTCAAGGACTCTACCACAAGACACCCCCAACCCCTGAGAGTCTCTGCCAGGGCAGGCCTGCGCCACAGACTTGAGAACCCTCTGATCCAGCTACAGTTCCACCAAAGACTTCCTCAGTGATTCTTCCCTGAAGGAAGATTATGCACAGGATCTAAACCACAGACTCCCCCAGATGTGGGGTGGACATGCTGGTGCTCTACCTCATCTCAGGTCAAGCCCTTCACATTGACCTCTCTCTTTTTTCTGTCTGTCCTTCCTGACCATCCAGAAGCTTCAATTCTAAATGGCCTTTGATATGTGTTAGTTTCCTGCCCTGGGCCAACCAGGAGACACCCCTGCTGCCAGGCTTACCAGGACATTCTTGTACTTTTTTCTGCTCTGCTCCTCTGAGCTGAAATGAACCAAACAGCTGTCTCCCACCTGCTTATTGTAGAAGGTCCTTGAGGATCTGCAAATAATGACTCCAGTGACACTGGACTTCTTGGTGGCCATGAACCTAGGTTTTATTTCAGAGGACTCCAAAGTTGATTTGAAGAACTGTGGGATATGGCAACATCAGCAAAGCCCAGAAACTGTAACCCACCCCAGCCTGTTCTATGGGGCTCCTAGAACATATATCCAGGAGCTGAGGGTTTTTACCTCCTTGTGTGGATGTGCAGTGGCACCAGGAGGAAAGAGTGAATAAGGAGGGTGTTTATCTTCCTTCCCTTTACCTTGTCTCACTTGCTGGTGGGTTGTTTCTCTGAAGTCATATTTGACTTGAGTATTCATGGAATAAAAGACATTTCCTTTGTCAGGGATCTTCAGCTCTGAAGAGAGAGGGCCAGTGGGTGGTAAGTGACTCTCAAGGGGTACACCACAGGACACTTGCAACACTTGAGAGTCTCTGCCAGGGTCAGGCCTGAGCCATAGACCTGAGAGCCCTCTGATCCAGCTACAGTTCTACCAAAGACTTTCTCAATGATTCTTTCCTGAGGAAAGACTGTGCATAGGAACTAAACCAAACTACCACCTTTCAATGAAAAAGCACCTTGGACTCCAGAATGTCTCAGTTCAGGTTGGACCTGCTAAAGAGACACTGCTGGAGTTTACATCAGGATTTGCCCCAGTGGCTCATGTGCTGAAGCTCTTCTCCCAGTGAAGCAATGTTCACACATGGGTTTTCGGGGAAGCATTTGATGGTGAGTGCTTTGACCTTCTTAGTGGATTAATCCATTTATAAATGAATACAGTCCTGGGAGGTGGTATAAATTGGAAGTCTTTTGTGCATGGATGAAGGATGACTTAAGGAACTATATATTTTTTTAGATGAGCTCCACTTCCTCTTCCTTCTCATCATTATCCTTCTGATTTGTAATCTTATTCTGGTTATTTTATATCTTCATGTGCTTTTTATATTCCTCCTCCTCCTCCTCTTTCTCCTCCCCTTCACATCTTGCTTCCCCTTATCCTTCTTTTTTCTCTCTATGACCTATTGACCTGCTCTGAGTAGCTTGCCTCTCCCACAAACTTCTGCCTATGTATGGCCTCTGTTAAGGACCCAAAAATGGAGTGAGTTCACAAAGAATGGAAAGTAGTGAACCCAGAAGCCAAAAGAAATGTTTCTTCATTTAAGTATTTTTTTCAGGTACTTGTCACAGTCATGAAAGAAAGGATGCCTAACCAGGCACCCCACTGTGACCATGCTTCCTTTTTTGGTGGTAACCACCTCCAACTGGACCAGGCTTTCTAAAGCAGAGGCCATATCTCCAGAGTTTCCCTAATGCAAACAAGCATTCCAACAACCAGGAGAACCAGGAGAGGTCTGGCATCACTGCAACCCTCCTGCCATAATTCATATGTCATAACACAAAGTGGGTTTCATGCATCCAGCTTGTCCTTTCTTTGGACATCTGTTACCCACAATCCTCACTGGCCCAGAGCTTGCTCTCAATCAATGATGGTTTGGATGTTTCTACTTTTGATTCCACTTTCTTAGCCTATTCTTTTTTGTTGTTTTTTTGTTTTTTTTTTTTTTTTTTTTTTTTGGTACAGGGGTTGAACCCAGAGGCCCTTAACGACTGGTCCATATTCCCAGCTTTTTTCATTTTAGACAGGGTCTTGCTAAGTTGCTGAGGCTGGCGTGAAACTTGTGATCATCCTGCCTCACCCTCCCAAGAGGCTGGGATTACAGGCATGAGACACCATGCCTGCAACTTAGCCAATCTTGGCCTTGCATGTAAGACACTCCAACCTCAGACTTGGTTATTTATGAAAATGTTAGAGAACTGGTCATAGGAGCCATAGGGATGGTATGTTTCACTGTGGACAGACTTGGATCGTGGCTGCTATGAGTTCCTGGCTCACAGGAAAGAAAACAGCAATGAAATTATTTACAGATCAGCTTTTTGGCCTCTGTGTTTAGGACCCCTTAGCTGACAAAGGAAGGGATAATAACCTGGCTGTTCTGATCTCATTTGGAGATGGGCACACAGGCACAAAGGACTTGGAATTTTCAAAACACAGCCCAAACAGGCTGTCTCCTGGCCTTTATGTGTTATTGTGTCCTGTTCCCAGTTGCTACAATACTGACATTTCTCCCCATAGGCAGGGCTTCTCAGGTCCTACCCCTGGTTTTTAACATGTGCTGTTTCAGTCCACATCAGTGCTGATTCCACTTGTAGCCCATTTTTTCCCATGTTACTGTTAAATCATCCCTATCAGTGACCCATGGTGTATACTGCTGCTTGAAGGAGCTTTTCTTTTCTGCCCCTCATGGATGTTAGCTTTTCAATGGCTGATCAGGTGCAGGGGAGGATACATGTTAGGGAGGTCCAACAGGCCCTGGGGCAGCACAGAGAATCTACTACAGATTTTAAGCCCACTTCAGTGCAGTTTCCTTGGTGCACAAGGCCCACTACACATTATGCCTGTTTTTCTAGGCTAAGGCACTCTTCTATTGGGTTGTGAGTTGTCCTGAGCCTGCTTGTTGATCATTACTCCCCACCATCTGATTGTCCCACTTACTCTAATGCTTGGAGACGATTTGCAGCAGCTCAAATTTATTCAGACCCTCCTCCTTAAGCAAGTGTTGGTCCAAAGCCCTCTACCCTGGCAGGTCACCTGGATCAGGGTGGGAGACAGGTCATCAGGGTATGTGCCCCGGAGGCGATACCCATTGGATAGTGGCCTGGGACATTCAGGAGACACCTTAGCTATGAATACAAGGGCACCTTCTTGTTATCCTGCTACTAGCATCTGGCCTCCATGTAATTATATGGGGTCTTCTGATGGGCTACTAGCCTAATCTTCATACAAAAGACTGCCTGTACCTGCCATTGTCCTATGTGGAGCCATATTTCACTCGAGTAGAAGTTCCATTCTACTTTCCACTTCCACTGAGATCAGAGGAATGGGCCAGTGGCACCCTCTATGCCAGATTTGCTCTGGGATGCAGGATGAATCTGTGCTTATCACAGGTAGAAACTCTAAAGGCTTTGGGCCTGACAGCTAAGACACCAAACAAGTGAGTCAGCAGGGGGAGGATTGAACATGGCTCCTCTGCAGCTGGACACCTGGAATATTGGGAATATACTGCACATCCATAAAAATTCTACAAAGAGACCCTCTGATTCCCCGTTCAAGGGATATGCAGACTCTGACACTCCTGAGGACAGGGCTCGTCCATGGTGTTTGCTATGTTTTCTGCCTTTTCCAGTGTGGGCACCCAGGTGACATCCCTGCTGTCAGCCACACTAGGATGCTCTTGCGCTCCATGCTCTGCTCCTCTAGCTGGATATGTGGCAGTGAGGAACTGCTAGTGGATACCCCTGAGATACTGGACTCAATGTTGCTTTTGATGGCCATGGGAAAGGTCCTGGGTGACACTGAAGAGGTGTTGCTCAAAGATGCAGTGATGCTGGACATCATTGCTGAGAACTCTGAATTTGACTCCAAGAAACATGGGGATGGCAACATCAGTAGAATTTCAGAAACTGCAGGATACATAGGTTCACAATTCTGTTTGGGGAGTTCTGGAAATTATACCCATGCACTGAGCCATCTTGGCTCATTGGGTTAGACAAAGATTGAGGATGCAGTCAGAGACAGCATTGTCCTCACAGTCTGCCACCAAACAGGGAAGCTGAACTTTGCACAGGGTCTGCTTCTAAAGGTTCTTTATCCCCCAAAATGCTGCTTGTACTTTTGGTTACCTTGCCTCTCTCTGCATGCTGCTCCTTCTGGAAGGTACAAAGGCACACCTACCCCACTGACATTGGGAGGACTGTCACTTTACTGCCATTGATGCTGTCCTGATTCACCTGCCCTGCTCAGAGTTCATGGACATATCATTTCCTTTGGAACCTCATCACCTCCCAGGAGTGAGCACCCCTGGCTGCAATGGCAACCTGGGGTTGGGGCAGGAACACAGGATCTGGAGCAGGGAACAGCAGGTCTAGGCAGCAGAGACCAGAAAGAAGCTCAACCGCCCTGCTCAGCCATGCCAAGACACCTCATCCATCAGCACAAAGCTCTCTGCCCCCAGGTCTGGAGGGAATGTTAACACATGAGGCTTTTCTTCCCTTAGCGCTTTCTCTGTGGCCACAGGATAAGACTGGCAAGCCTCTACTGATAGAACTGGCACTAGGGTGGACTCCAGATCTAGAGTTGGGGACAGACTTGGATCCAGCAGTGGAGCAAGAGCTGAAGCTACCTGGAGCTCTGGAGCTGACACTAAATCTAACACTAGAACCGCCTCTTGCTTCCAAAGAGATGCTGGAGCTGACTTGAGCTCTGGATCTGACGTTAGTGCTGCCATTTGACTGGGCAGCAGTGCAGTTCCTGGAGAAGGCTCTCTCTCTGCAGGTGATTTTAGAGTTTGCACTGGACCTGAGGCTGCAGCTATAGGAGAAAAGATTCCAGCATGACTGCCTTGCCTTCAGCTTTGCAAAAACAGATAATACCTCTATCTGTCAGGAAGACCTTAGCCCCAGAGCCCACTCAGGACCTTTTCCCAGATTGGGGCCATTGCCTGAGTGGTCAAAGCCTTATAATTGTTCCCAGTCCAACACCAGACTTAAGAGATTCCATCCAGTGGGGCTAAAATATAACTGTTTCTTCATTTACCCTTCTGTACCTACCCTAAGCCTCCTTGCCTTCAGGCTCTGCCTCGTAGCCTACGCTTCATGTCCTCAAGCTGGGCCTGCAGGTAGTGGGCACAGTGCTCCAGGTTCAAGCCACCCATGTTGAGCTGCATGAAAGGCAACAGCAGCTGAAGGCACAGAAGGCCTGGAGGCTGATGGAAATCCTCTCTATCCCAGTGCTCAGAATGAAAGGCATGGCACTGTGGGCAGGCAGGTGTGTAGTCAGCAGAAGCCTGGCCTTTCCTTCCCACAGCCTTCTATAGCACCCCTATGGACCTTGACTTCTGTAACTCCCCTGTCTCTCCACAGGTCAGTCCACACCAGCCAAGACACAGTGGCTATACAGGCAGTGACAGGACAGGTCTCTCTCCTTCCAAAAAAACAAAAAACAAAAAACCCAAACTCTGGATCCATGGTGTGACCAGCTCTCCCCTACCGTGGGAGAGCCCTGACATTATTCTTTTTGTTTGCATTCTGGCAATCTCCAGGAGGGTCTGTCCTCCTGTCCATCATTGTCAGGGCTCGATTGAACATCATACCGGGGTTTTTGCTGCCATGCTACCTCACTCTCTGTGATCTGTGTATCTTGCTCCCAAGTGACACTATTCTTCTAGGGGGTACTCTCTGAAGAATAGTGTCATGGGGAGCAAGACACTAGCTCTCATTTCCAAACAGTGAGGCCTGGGATGAGAGCTACTACTCTCCAAGTTTCTGTGGCCCTAGGGGAGAGGACGGGGGTGGTGCATTCAGAATGGGATGGGCGTTGGGGGGTTGATTTGCACATGAGCTGGCTCTGAGGCCACAGTCTCCTTAGTTCCCCAATGACCAAAATTCCACCTACATCTCCTACCTTCTTCTACAATTGAGGCTTCAGACCTTATACTGTAAGCAGGACTCAAAATTGTGGGAACCAGAGCTGGAGTTGCCGCTCAGAGGTAGAGTGCTCGCCTAGCATGTGTGAGGCACTGGGTTCCACCCTCAGCACCACATAAAAATAAAATGAGGGTATTGTGTCCACGTACAACTCAAAAATAATAATAAAAATGTTAAAAAAAATTGTGAGAACCAATGTTTTCGCAGTCTTCCCAAGCCATAAAACCTTATATATCCCCACACTGGAGATAGGAGCCCTCCATCTTGACCCCAAGTCCACTCCATTTTTAGTTGATCCAGTGATCCATCATCTTCACTGGAGTAGGACAATTTGCAGCCATGTCTCCTAGAGGACAGGTTGATGTGATCATTAGAATATGACACCCGAGGTTTCTGTCTAACTGATAAAATTATATGCCAATTTTATCTTGCTTGGCCTCCCCAAGCAAGAGAGTTGGGACAGCTTTCTGAAGAAAGATGGCACGGATTTCCCCCATTTTTCACTAAATTATGTGATGTGCTGAGAAACGTCTTCACACAATAGGTGCTTCTTATATATGCTCCTCAAAGAATGACCCCAACCAGCTGCTTACCACATATCTCACCGGGCATGGGAGCTGCCAGCCCCCCGGCCCTTCTCTGGCTATAACTAGGATGGGAATTTCTCTCTATGGAATCTGGAACATCCTTCATGAATGCAAAATTGCTTTGCCCAAGTTAAGTGAGGCCCCTGGCAGATACCTTCTTCTTGCAGATGGGAATGAGACACTAGAGAAACCCACAGCCCTCACTGAGTCCACTTGAAAATGAGCTGGGAACACAATATCAAGGAGTGAGGCCCAGTGTGAGTAGGCTGCTCCACATACTTCTGTGGCCCAGCTGGAGACAGGGTGGTTTAGTCTGGCTGAGAAGGTGAATCCACTTTCTGATGCAAGGCTGTGGCAGACACTTCTAGGACTCATCCCATTGGTCCTGACAATACCCTATGAGGATGGTCTTCTAAAATCCTCAGTTTTCACACAGCAAATTGGGACTTAGAAAGTTACAGGCCATTCTCAAGTTCAGCTAGGTGGTGGTATCTTTGGGTTAGAAGGTTGGGAGCTTAGCTTGGGAGCTTCGCAGGTGCAGCACCTGCTGAGTCATGATGAACCTTGAGTAGTTGCACACAAAGGTGGTACCTAAGTCTGGGTTCCTGCATACAAGACAGGCATGGACTGCTTCATGAGCTCTTCCTCCCTATTTGACTCAATGGTCTCTATAGATGCCATCCGTGTTCTGAGTGGGCTAATTTTCACACTGGGGTGGGACCAAGAATGGTGGGTTTAAAGATGGAAATAGCAGAAAACAGAAACATGACTCCAATAAAGTGAAGCAAAACCACTGCGGAACAGTTGTCCTCAGTGTGTACACACACACACACACACACACACACACACACACACACACAGGGTGGGGAAAAAGAGAAAGTTGGAATTCTGGGCCATGAATGAGTGGTCAGACATGAAGGCCTGCCTCAGCTAACCTTCCCTTTGCTGCTCAGTGTTAGTCTTGGGCTTCTCTGGAAAAATCGCCAGAGGCTCTGGCAACTAGGGCAAAGGCCCAACCAGTGTTCCTATACTTGGGCGATGGGGAACCCCCGAGATTTCCTGAGGCCTGAGCCTCAGCATGCTGTGGAACAGAACATCCCTCTTACTCCAGCCTCCCCAAGCAAGAGAGCTGGGACAGCTTTCTGAGGAAAGCAGGTACCTTTTTTATTTTTAACCAGGGTTTCATGTTCTGTTTGAACCATCAACCAATGAAAGCACTTCCTGTGGTCCCAGTACCTGATCCTTTTATTCACATGAGACCACTCCAGAGTCCCATGGACTGCTGACTGTCCCCCACACCACATCAAGTACACAACTGAACAGATTTTCATTAACAACCCCCATCATCCCTTGCCAGCTTGGCTTCAGCTAGAGCTCCTGCTTTGAGGATTCAAAAACTGGATTCATAACCAGTCCCCCTCCTCACCAGCTTTGTGATGCTAGACCTACCTTTGTGCCTCTCATGGGTGCTCCAGTGTCCCCAACTCTTCCCTGGGAATTACTGTCACACCACTTCTTAGGATGGAATTGGGCATATGTGCCCATAAATGCCTGTATTGTCTGTGAAACCCATAGACAGGATTCACAATTACAAGAAGGAGAGAAAGAATAAAATCTAACTCATTAAAGAACCTGGGCAATGCCACTTTCCCTCCTGTTTGCAGTTCCCACTCTGATCTATAGCAAGTTTGAAGCAATTGGGATTCAGAGACTGTCACCCTCTAGCATAGAACTTCCCAAGACTTCTTGTGAGATTTCACATTGGCCCAAGCGCCTCTTCTCAGTCTAGGAGATAGGTAACCCACAGAGACTCTAAGATACCATAGCTTCCTGGTTCCCAAAGGCAGTACACCCCTCACTTGGAGGTGGATCATACTCTTCCCTCTTGTGTCTAAGGAATAGAATTGGGCAAAAGTGATGGGATGTCACCTCCAAGATTGAGTTATGGGAAGCCTGACTTCTGTCTGGCTCCCTCTCCAGCATTTTCCCCCACTCTGTCTCCCTTCCAATCTTGATCCAAGGAATGAAGTGATATGCTGTCTTTGTATACAACTTTGTGATAAAGACCAGTCCTCCCATCAGAAAAGTGTTGAGTCTCAGCCAAACTGGTTTTTTACCAGGATCACAGGCAAGAGTTCAGGGTCAGATTCTCCCAGCTAAGCCTCAGTGGGGTATGCAGTCAAAGCCTCCAGGGACATGGAGACAGAGGCATCCAGCTGAGCCACCTTGGACCCAGTTGCACAGAAACTTGACCTTATAAATGCCCATGGCTTTCAGTTGTGAGTTAGGGGGTGGAGATCCACAACTCTGGATATTGAGTGCAGTCTCTGGGCTGTGTGGTGTGCCCTAACCTATCCCTATCTGCCCAGGCCCTCCAGCCATATTGGTCTTTTATCCATCCTCCTCTTGTGGCTACACTGAATCAGGACTTCCAATTTCTATGTGGCCATGCCTTCCTCAACACACTATTCCCAAAATGAACAGAACTGGCTTCCTTATGTCATTCTAGTTCCTGCAGCAATGCCACATCACTGAGATGGTTCTCAGTCTCCACCTAGTGACTCCAGCTTTCCTTCACACCGGACCCTATTTTGGCTCTGGCTCTTGTTCTTTTCTTTCACTTGCATCTGCTTTGTGATTTTATGCACCTCCAGATGCAGATGTGCAGCTACCAGAGGGTAGGGCTCATGGTGGTGACTTTCAGAGCCTGCGCAGGCCCAACATGACCCCTTTAGGTAGAGTGAGTGCTGGAACACAGTGATGAGTGAAGAAATGAATTCAGAAACCCCCTGCCTCTTAGTTGCTCCTCCTATGCACAGGAATGCTAATGATGGGAGGTCCCATGGCATGGGACACTTTGGACATACCATGACCAGGGCCCTCTGAGCATGGACAATACTGCAGCCCCTAGTGGCCAGCATCAGCACTATGCCCCAGGGAGGAAACCCCAAATCAAAACCTTGACCTGAGTGTGGGTATTCCCAAGGCAATGAGGTCTCAGGGTCCCTAGCACAAAGCAGTAAATCTTCTAAATTCCAGAGGAAATGAAGGGAAATCAGAGTCTCCCTTGTTTCTTTTTTCCCTCTGCAGGACCCAGAGTGTTGTCCTCACTTCAGCCAGGGCTATGACCCTGGCCCCATACCCAAATGCGGATCATTAGATTTCTAAAGGACAGTCCTTTCACTGGACCCAGTGTTATGGGCCAGGCTATATGGGCAATGACCAAACAGATGCCATTTTACAGTGAGACTCCATATCATGTAACAAATGCTTCTTCCATGGGAAAGCCCTGCCTCTGTACCTATTAATATTACCTAGCACAACATACTTGGCAAACAAAATAGCAATTCTTATACAATGTAAAATTGGCTTTTTTTTTTCTTTGTTTGTATTTTTCTTGGGCAATGTACCTTCTCAGAGATCGATTGTCTAGACGTTAGTAACCATTTTCTAACTTGTCTGAACTAGGGTCATTTTGACCCACTTCCCTTCTGCTTGCTTGCTGCTATGCCAACCTGGAAAGTCCCATGGGAAATACCAACGTGCCCATTGCATTGTCTTGCTCACTGCCTAATTCAGTTTCTGTACCTGCTTGCTTGCAGCTACATCACCCCAGGTGGTTTTTTGCCTTTAAATATCCTAAAATGTTCAGGCTCGGGGCTGTTCCTTGCAGAGACAGTTATGGGAGTGTGGGGAGAGTCACTGGCTGTCTGGCTAAATAAAGACTCTTCAATTGGGACAAAACTGGGACGTGGTGTGTTTTCTGAGTGACCTGCCCCACAGTACCAGGAAGAGTATTGTAACAATACCCTTTGCATAATCCAGGTCCCTCTTTCCCCAAACCCCAAGCTTCTTGCTCTTGAGAAAACCAGGAAAGGAAGAGAATTTTCCAAGGATCATGATAGGCGAGTGATTCATGGATGGTGAACTGTCACCACCAGAAACTACTGGGAGCATATATGGACCTTGCATCCCTGGCTCGTGCACCTGGATTTTTTTTTCCACATTGAATTTTTAAAGGAAGTGAGGCTTTCTCATGTGGCACCCCAACACTAAGGCGTCTTCCATGGGAACAAGTGGTGGGCAATGGACCTCATACCATGTCTTTCAAGAGCATGCAGAGAGCATCCCCAGCCCATCCTGACCCGAGGGAACCTGGGGGACATCCCACAAACACCATAGCATTTCTCCACTTCACATGCAAAGATCCCAGGTGAGAGCCCTACATTCCACTCTGGACTCTGCCCCTGTCATGTGCCTTGAACAGTCCTACCTCTTTCCTGCCACAGTTCCTTGATTGTCCTTCTATGGTTAGTTCATGGAACCCAGGGGGCTTGTGGCCCACCCTACCCGGCTGGGGTCAACTGTTGAGATCTATAGAGAAAGTGGTGACACTGTGGAACATGTCTGGGAACCTTTGTATGATGGAAAGTCCCACCCTCCAGGTTTTCATCTTCAAGGTAATGTGTAGAAAGGGAGCCAGAAAGGTTCTGCCAGATAGAGACAGGTGTGAGAACTGACTGAGCCTCAAAAAGATGCCCAGGTCTCTGGGTGCAGAGTTAGTTTTATGTGGAATTGCTGGGGACCCTGAAGGAAACCTATTTACCTTTATGCAGAGAGACTGGACTCCTTCAGTCTAGTCATGCTGCTCTGCTTCTCAGATCCCTGGGACATCCCAGGTGTGTGGAGGTGGGGAGTCCACATAACAACCCAGTCTGCACCTGGGCACCTCTATCTGGATTTGAAGCATGTGTATATGCCTCAGGGATCATCAGAACAGTGTAACCCCCTCTGAAAGTGGGCTTAAAGACACTCAGGTCTGAATTAGCCCTGCCCTCTGGACTCCCTAGTCCCTGTTCTTTAGGAGACAATACCAATTCTTAGCCCACAGACTGGGCCCACTCAGATCCCAAGAGAATCCAGGTAGTGTTTCTACCTCTAGCCTTCATGACCCACAAGACAGTGTGTGGATGGACAAAATCAGATTCCTCTGCACCATAGGGATGGCCCCAGCCCACTTCTTAGCATGCTCATGTCTGTATATCGGCCTGTAGACACCTGGAGGAGGAAGGAACCCACAGGCTGATCCCATGATCAGAGCTGCTCCCTGACATGAACAAACAGGTCATAGCACATAGTCACCACTACCTGTCACTGAGAATTCAATTGAGACACCTGCAGAATTGAAATTGATCTGGCATTTCCAGGAGTAGGGGTAAACTGCATCCAATTTCAATGATGGTTTCCACAAAAACATAATTATTTTTAGAATTTCACTTATCTCACATTCCCAGTAATCAGGTTCATAAAAACATAAAGTAGAATTTTCTTTTCTTGGGCCTGGGGAGGGCACTAGAATTCAGTATTGACAGCAAGATGAGAGTCCTGGGGATGTATGGTGGTGATGGCTGTGCAGCAACATGAATGTACTTAATGCCATTGAACTGTGCACGTAAAAAAGGCTAAAATTACAAAATGGATGTTTTGTGTATTTTACACAATTACAAAATTAGAGAAATTGTTGATTTACTCTCTTGGGATTGTTTGTGTTGTGATGGCAAAAACCGTGTAATTTATAGAAAAGATTTTATTTCTCAAAGTTCTGGGGGTTGGAAATCCAATATCAGGTACCACGTTCTGAGAACATTCTTGCTGTGACCTCCTGTGTCAGAAGGTAAAACAGGGAGGGACAAGGGCTGCTTTGAGAAGCCTCCTTTGTAAAGACCTTAATGCCATTCTCATGGAAGGAGTCTCCATGGCCTAATGACCTCTTAATGTCCCCACCTGTTAACACAACATATTCAGGAGACACACATTGAAAGTATAAAACCACTAAGCAGAGACAAACACAATGATATAGATGGTCCTGCTGTGCCTTCCCAGGGCCCTGTCCTCCTGTGCAGCAGTCCTATCACCCTGTGTAAGGAGCTCTTTCAGACCAGAAAGCCCAGCATCCGCGCGAGTCACACGGCCCCACGGCCACGAGGGGGCAGCCGCAGGCCTCACACCAGGGAGTGTGTATCCAGGTGAGGATCTTGTGGCAACCTAGGTCCCCAGCTGAAGGGACAGGCCAGCAGGCGGAGCGCGCGGAGGGCACCGCCCCCAGCAGGCCAACCCTAAAGGGGAAGCGGAGCCGTCGCCAGGGAGACGGGGGCGGGGCCTATGCAGGGCGGGAACTTTGAGCCGTGGTCGCGGGGAGCTCCGAGGGGGAGAAGCCCGGAAGTAGCGCCCGTGGGACTGGAGGTCCCGGATGGAGGGTCCGGCTCGCGGGGTCGGTGACAGGAGAAGGTGCGCTGCCAGGAGACGCCCCGGTCTAGGCGCCCACACGAGGGGGGACCCGGAGGACTCTGCCGCCGCCCTGGAGCCTCGGTCCCGGCTGTCTGTCCCCTGGAGCCGCTGGGGCGGTCCCCTCAGCGCCCACCGCGGACCCCGCGGTCCCGGTTCTCACCTGAGGGCCCTCCTCCGCAGAGCTGCTGGTCACAGCGGGTGAGTTTGATCTGCAGGGTCCTGTTCAGGATGCGGTGGCCTCAGCAGTGTGGCCTGCGCCGTGGACCTCAGAGGAGAAGAGGTGGCCTGACCCGCAGGCCCCTGGAGAGGGGAGGGCGACGGGGGAGCCCAGGTGACCTGGGGGCAGGAGGTGGTTTAGAAGGGAGACCCGCCCAGGGGTGTCAGGTGTCTCTGACTCTGTGTCCTTTTGTTTTCCTGTGGCACCTGTGTGTTTTGTTTTAAGTCCTCCCTTTAAAAACCCTTTCGTGTTTACTTCCTGCTCCTGGTGAACACTGGGAAGAGATCCTAAGGTCTTTTAAGGATTCTACAAAGCAGTGTAGTTCCTGGAAGTGCCATGGAAAGAGCAGCGACTTTGGGTAGGAATCAAGGGAGTGAGTCCTGCGGGCTCCAGTTTCTGCACTGTGTGTGAGAGAGTTGCCTGAGGACAGTTTTTGCAATATGTGCCATGGGATGATTCCCAGTGATGGCGGTTGATTGCTAAAATGTGTTGTTTGCATGCTTGGTTTCAGACACTAGCCTAAGCACTGATTCCTTTAGGAAACTCCATGGAAACCACGAGATGGATAGTCCTATTTCCTGATGCATGTTGTTGGAGGAGATATGCTTCCTTTCTCCTGTGACCAGGGGTTTGTATTCAGCTTGGCAGAGAATGGATTGGACACCATAAGGAATGTGAAGTAGCACGTGTTCTGACTGCTCAATGGACAGTTAAATCAGAACCTAGGACATGTGAGTCTATAAAAGAGTACAGTGTAAGAGGTTAGGGTTGCATTTTGCGTAATACAAGTTATTGAGTTGAAGTTGCATTTGTTAATTTTAAAATATGGAAGGAAGTATGGAGGTTGGTCCACTTGAGGATTTATTCAATGGAATATCAGACTTTGTTTCTTTTTACTGGCACTGTGGAAATATGAATGATAACAAGTTGGTGACATCTTTCAGGTGGAAACATTGCCAGAGGAGGAGGTCATCAAGTTGGCAAAGAAGCCATTTTGTGAAGCACCTGTTGACTCAAGGCTTTTGATGATGAATTCACGTATGGAGACTTTAATTCTTCCTAGATATTTGCATTTGGTGAGTCACAGAAAGTATCTGAGTAGATAATTATTTGTAAGCATGTCCACAATAATCTCATGTAGTATGCATAAGAGAGTAACAGATCTCGGATGGGGAAAAATTGCCATTTCCTTGTTGCATTGAAGAAAAGTAATCATGACACAATATTTTCTTTAAAATTTTTTTTTTTTTTGTCTTGAGGTATGCCACTGTGTTGACCAAGCATGATTGTTGGTAGGTAGGATAGCAAGAACTTGAATTCAGGGATTTGACTGTCATGTGTCCATCTGTTTTTCATTGATTTCTTTGAATAGATCCAGATTGGCAGCTGTCACAGTTTAGCTTTTGACTTTCCCAGCTGTGGGCATCCTGATGGCCCTCAACTCCCTGTCAACACAGACAAGTCTATAAGGAACATGAGGATAAATATCCCTATGCATGTCCCCTTGCTTAAGCAATATGTAGGTAAAGTACGACAGGTGGAATTTCTGGGTAAAAGAATGTCTGTTTACGTCTTTGACTAAGCAGTGCCAGGTGGCTCTTCTGAAGAGCTCAACCTGTCCATACATGGCCAGCATTCTCTTCTCTAGGTTTCTGACTTGTGCATGTTGAGTAGCTAGCATACTGTTTTTGTTGGTATATTTCTTAGTTTCTATTCTGATGCTTTTCATTGGGGGAATTCTCTCCCATGAAAATGAGCTTCCTCTGGATCCCCCTGCCCATTCCTCCGCTTGACCTTGTTTTCTTCTTATCGCACGTGTAAGTTCTCTGGGGATGTTGGATTGTTTGTCCATTATGAGACCAACACAGGCCCTCTAGAACTTTCAAACAATTAGTAAAATTCCTAAAGAGAAAGTGAACCCATTGTGCTAGCATTTTGGGAAGAAAAGTATTGGATGATATATTCAAAGCATGAAATTCTATTTTATTCTTTCCAAAATATCTCTGGGCAATGAAATGGAAGTCAGGGTATCTGAGGAAATGATCATCTGTTTCCAGTTTTCTGGGATTTGGTTTAAGTGGTCAAGTTGTGATATGTATTAATTCATGATCCAATAGGGTGATAATTCTTTTAGGTTACCTTAGGTGCCTTCAAACTGAGGTTGTTGGCTGTCCTCAGGTTTCTGAGGAGAGCTAGGCATAGTTAGTGACATGGAGTCATGACAGTTGTTGGTAACCTGCAACCCTAGTGCAGTCTTGAAGAGGCAATGTGTCTGTCCCATTTCCAAACCTTCAGGCTCAATGTGCACATTTGAGAATGGTTCCAGCCATTTTCTCATCCCTTGGATCATTCCCCTCATATGTCCTGTGAGACATTTTCTATGTGAGGCTTGAAGAAGAAGAGACTATTCTGTAAAGAAAACATTGTGATCTGTGCAGTATAATATTGAATAAAGTCATTGAGAACTCAGAAATTCTGTTTAAAGATATTTGCATCTTAGCCAAATAAAATCTATTTCTAGGCATCCTGGTGAAGACAAGGATTTATCTTTATATCTACCATCATCTGTTTTTTTCGCTTGCATGAAGTTCATCAATTTACAGGCCGTTTTATCAGATGTGCATCTAGATCCCATTTAAATGACACACTTTTAAATGGTAGACCTTTTTACATGAGTGCTTTATCAAACACAGGTTTGGGCTCACGAGCCCATATATCAGTAGTTAGCTGGAACATGTTCTTCAGTTTGGCCTATCCCTCAGTATCCCCCGATGTCGTCTGTTCAATCAGCTTCATTCTTCCTGCTCCATCACTGGCTTTCATAGAAACCACATGCTGTTTATAAATCAGGGATTCCAGTCCTACAACATTGCATTCTTTGAGTATTTAAAGTAATCCAATTTTCACTTCACCATGCCTGACATCAGCAGTAACATTTATCAGCAAATGTTAGCTTTTCCAAGATGCAATTCTATGTGCTCCTCTCCCAAAGAGTCTTACTAGGCATATCGAATACATAATTATTAAGTAAAGGCTGTAATTTTTAAAATGTCATCCATTGTGCAGTTGACACATGTCTGAGATACTTTTTATTTTGGAGGAGGTATTATTTAATAGGGAATTTCAACAGCTACGTAATCGTGAAATGAGAAGTCTTGCATCCATTTTATTCCTTGTGTATGACGATTTTTATGAGTAAGGATAAGATACTTCCTTGTTCCAATGCAGATGATGCCCACTTCTGTGAATGTATGCAGAGAGTCACCTGCTACTTGGATGCTGGATATTGTGCTTGACACTAACATTGTACTTGGTAGGTGTCAGAAAGTCAATACTGAAGTTAAGCTCTTATGTTCTAGTAGCTGTGCTGAAGATCCTTGGTGTGCCACCTTCTGCAATCCATGCTGCTCTGTTCATGTTCCTTACTGACTTCCTGGTGATGAGCATCATGGTCTCCTGGTCTTTGAGAATGGCCAAACATTGCACTGTGAATGGGGAAGATGGGCATGTGGAAGGCTCCAGGGAGGAGGGATCATTGATCATGTACTCTAATCCATGTGACTGTTTAATGACCTGTTTTTTCTTCTTGGGTTTTAAGGGAGACAGTGCCCTCAAACACTTCTGTGCAGCTGGGAATGCAGGCTTCTGCTTCACCTTGAAGGACGCATTAATGATTTATTTCCAGAAGACACGAGAAGAGAGAAGTGAGCCTCTGGTATCATGCAGGTTCCTTGCATTGCCCATGGGTTAGAAGAGAGAAGAGTTGCTTCATGAGATTTGATCCCCTTTTTCCTGAAAAGTTCCACACACGGGTGAGTCCCCAGCATGTTTAGAAATCATTTCAGATACCTTTCTGGACGGAATTGAACCAGAGCCCCTGATGATGTGGAAGAGCTAAAGATGGGTTTGCTATGAATTTTCTATTTCATTCATCAGGGCCTGAGTCAAGCCAGTCATTGTGCTGTCAGCACATGAGCTGCTGGTCAAATGTGAGGAAGTGGTCTTGCTTTATGAAAACACCACCCTGATTCAGTGAGCCAGAGGCAGCCTGCAGTCCCTGTTTTCCTGTAAAGGCAGATTGCTGTGGATGGCCTCTGGCCTCGTCATGCAGCCCTGCTCAGAGTAGGGGATTGAGGGTCCAGGCAGATCCCTAGTTCCTTTTAACCTTTATTGCCATTGGGCCACCCCAGGATTCTTGGACTCTACCTGGTCTTCTGGCCTGGGTCAGGGGATGTGAGGTTTGGAATCCCCCTCTGTGGCAGGATCCCAGGCCCCCCAGCCACTTGAGGACAGGCACAGCCTTCCCTAATTGTGTTAGAGGGGGAGACTTCTCCCACCCATCCTGATCCATGCTCATCCCACATTTTGTAGCTTGACACCTGAGGACCTTTATTCATTGACTTAGTGGTTAGTGATGATGGTTACTGAGACTAAGTGACTCTTTCAAGTCACATCACTTGCATGGTAGGGCTAGAGCATGGATCTTTCTAATTGATTTCATGGGACTCTCTCATGGAAACTGTGACTGCCTCCTAAACACACACTCTACATTTGGAGTGTCAAAATTCTTGGCACTGCCTCCTTGGCAAGTGTATCTTGTCTTCTACATGGGAATTTCACAATTTTTTTTTTGTTTGTGGAGGTCATGCAGAAGTGATTTCATTTGAAATAGCCCAAAACAAAAAATACCAGTTGTCTTTTTCGCACATGGATGTGTGTAGTGAACATCTTTTTCTGTGTGCTTGCATGCGTTGCTCCTTTGAATTTGTTGAAGAATGGTTGGCTGGGGAGCAAGGTAATGAGAGATGGATATCAATGCTTGTCCAGTATTCTGAAGTGAAGAATGTATTGAGGATGTGAAGGCTTTTCTAGCCAGTTCCTATGGCTCAGTCAGGGATCAGTCAGAGGATTCTGTCTGGTAGACTCTTTGGAGTAGATGTCAAAATGGACCAGTCTTACTCTGTCCAGGACTGAATGCTGAGCTTGAGTGGCAGCTTCTTATCAGTTCAAGCACTTCCATGAGTCTGTCCTCTGTTCTCTTTGTTTGTTTGTTTTATTTTTTCAGTTTTCAGTGGACACATCTTTATTTTATTTTATGTGGTGCTGAGGATCGAACCCACTGACTTGCGCATGCCAGTCAAACATGTTACCACTTGAGCCACATCCCCAGCCCCCTCTGTTCTCTTTTTTCCGAGCAGTTTCTAACAGGAAAGGAGAACAAACATTGAAAGTACGGAGATTGATTATGTATATCAATGTTATTTGAATCAACTTTGTATAATTCAAAATTAACTTTTTGCTAGTAAAATTTCATATGTTGAGGAAATAATGAAAATATTGGGGTTGGGGGATGAGGATGGGCAAATAAAATATTTTTGAGCACCAAGACCTGTTTTTTTTTTTTAACTTAAATCATAAACTGCCTGAGGACCACAGCAAGTAGATATTTCCAGAGACAGTGGAAAGGTAGTAGCACATGAGGAAGGGTAGAGCTCTCAGATTGGGAAGAGGGGGCCGCTTCAGGACTCACCGGGCAAGGCACGAGGCTGCTGGCCATGGTACATGCCTGGGCCCACTGAGTGGGGACGATCCATGCTCTGTGTCCCTCTACCCTCCTCTGTAGCTTGTGTTGGCAGCAGATCAGGGAATTGGGGTCAGAAGTGCTCCTAGTAATATAGGCACCAGCCCCCAGAGTGTGTTCCTAGCCCTTCCCCACCTGGCCTGACTTGGTGCTTGTGTTGATGCAGGGCTGAGACCCTACAGTCATCAGAGTGTGTCTGAGGTCCAGATCCACCCTGCATGGCCAACATGCTCAGACCTTCATCTGGGTCCTAGGCCTGCTACAACCAAACTCTGTCAACTGGGTGGCCAACAACAGAGGAAGGGCCTTCTCTCAAGCTCCAGGAGCTCAACACACAAGGTGTTGGGCGGTCCCACTGCCAAAACACCTCACAGGTTCCTAGGGGACTATACCCCAACTTTCCCAGCCCTTGCCCACTGTCCTATTGCTGCCCACGATCTGTGGTTCCCATATGGGCATCCCGTCCTGGCTCCAACCTCACATAGCCGGTATCCCCCAGTCTCCCTGGTATCTGGTCCAGACTCTCCTCTTCCTACAAGAATATCAGATATTGGATTTGGTCCCAGTTGATGCTGTGTTCCATCATGTGAGCTCCTAGCTTCATCACTGTGCAAAGACTCTTTTCCCACACAAGTTTGCACGACTTTTGGCTGGCTAAGAATTTTCAGGCTACACTTTTCTAATGAGTAAACTTTCCTTCCTTCCGATCTCCCACCAGTGAGCATTCCTCGCACCCTTGTCCTAGTTCCTTTATGGCAGTTTCCCTCCTTATGGCTGAGAGGACCTAGTGACCCCTGGATTCACACATTCTCCTTAATCACCAACACACGGCAGAATTCTCCAAAGGGCCATATATGCTCCTGGAAGTTGGTGGTGGAAATAGTTATCCATCCATTAATCACTCCCTCACTCACTAATGTCCTTGTGTCCTTGAGAAAGGCTCTCCCTTTCCTGGTTTTCCTGAATAGAAATCCTCTTGCCTCTTGGGTGAATAGGGTTATGGGTTGTGCAGAGGGTGTTGGTCCACTGAGCATCTTAGAGACTGTCCTTTATGGAGCCTAATGATCTTCATTGGGGAATGAGGCCAGGGTCCTAACTGTGGTTAGTGTGAGGACACACTGGGTTCAGAGAGGGAAAGAAGGACAAGGGAAACTCAGATGTCCCTTCATGGCCCCTGGAGTTAGAGGACTTACCCCTTTGCACCTGGGATCAGGAGACCTCATTTCCTCAAGGACACGCACACTCGGACGTTAATCTTGAGTGTGGGTTCCTTTCTGGGGTCCAGGGCTGTTGTTAGCCACCAGGAATGACAATGCTCTCCATGCTGATTGGAGCCATTTTTGCCAGGAAAGAGAGCCCGTGGTCACGCCTTGTGCAAAGCATCCCACGCCAGGGGCTCCCATCCCTACATTCCTGTCCTGAAAGGAAGCCACTCAGAGGCAAGGTGGGTCCAACCACCTCCCATGTGTTCACTCATCTCTGTGTTCCAGCAGTCACCCCAGTTAACAGGCCTGATAGAACAGGATGTGGCTCAGAATGTCACCCTCATGAGCTCTACCCTGCTACAGCTGCAGTTCTGCAGTGGGAGAAACTCAAAACCTCAAAACACATGCACATGAAAGAAAAGAGCAAGAGCCAGAGCCCAAACAGGCCAGGTGTGGCAAAGACAGCTGGAGTGCCTAGGTTGGGACTCAGAATTATGTCAGTGGGGTGGCATTGCTGCTGACACCAGCATGATAACAGAGAGCCAGCCATTCTCCATTTGGGGAAGGCAGCAGAAGTTGAGAGGCAGGATTGAGTTTGGCCCTAGGAGGAGGTTGGGTAAGAGGCCAGTGTGGGTTGGAGGGCCTGGGCAGATAGAGAGAGGCCAGGGCACACCCCAAAGCCTGGAGACTGCACTTGATGTCCAGGGTTGTGAAACACCACCTCCCCTCTTATTCACAACTGAGAGCAAGGGGCATTGATGAGTTCAGTTTGTGTGCGGCTGCATCCAAGGTGGCTTGGCTAGGCACCTCTGTTTCCTCTTCTCAGGAGGCTGGGAGTCCAGGCTTCACTGAGGCTCGGCTGGGAGGATCGGACTCTGAGTTTATGCCTGTGTTCCTGGTAGGATCCTTGTTGGCTGAGCCTCAGTGTTTTTGTAATGAGAGGATGGGTGACTGTCATGTCTTTATCACAGGACACACTTGCTAAATGGATTTGTTTGCTCTGAGGAGGAAAGAGAGAGAGGGGAGTGTTGCTGGAGACAGGGATGCAGACAGGGGTCATGGACTTGGCATAACTCAGTCTTGGAGGTGATATCCCATCACAAGTACCCACTTCAATTCTTATCAATCCAGAGGCTGAGCCCCCTTGAGGTGAGGGGTGAACCGGTTCTGGGCAGCAGGATGCTGTGGTACCTCGGAGTCTCTGTGAGACCCCAACACTAGACACACTTGGCCCTTTTGAAATCTTAGGAGAAGCCTTGGGAAGTTGTATGGCAGAGGGGAGCAGCCTCTGCATCTCAGTCCCCTCCAACTTGCCATGGTGTAGAGAGGGAACTGCAGCCACCATGGGACGGACATTAGCCACGTCCCTGTGTGGGACACAGGCCTGATTGAGTTGGGGTGCATTCCTTGTCTCTGCCCTTCTTGTGATTGTCCCATCTCTACATTTGTGCTTTAGCCACCTGTGAGTCCCATCTCTGGTTTCAGGAGAATAGAGGGTGTTATGGGCCAATAGACACAATAAACCCTAGAGATTAGATGCTACCCTACTTTCCAGAAAAGACTGGGCACAGCATGAGTTGCACATTAATGGGACCAGGGTCCAAAAGCTTCTGAGAGGGAAGGACTGGTTGTGAATGCATTTTTGAAGGCTCCAAGCTGGAACTCTAGTGGCACCAAGCAGGGCAGATTTTGGTGGGGATGTTTGGGTAGTTGTTGGTGAACACCTGCGCACCTGAGATGGGTAGGCATGGAGGAGAAATCAGCAGCTCATAGGGCTTTTGAAAGTGGTCTTATGTGAAAAGAGGCTCAGGTATGGGCACAGGAAATGACATCATTGCCTTGACAATGGATCAAACAGAACATGGAACCCTGGTATCCAGGCACCCACTTCACTGACCAAGCCATCCAAGCTCATTTGGTTGGAGAAACTGGAGTGAGAAGGATGTTCTCCTGTGGTTGCAAACAATGCCGAGCCTCAGGCTCCCAGGAATCTCAGGGGGGCCAACTAGCCCTTTTGTGGATGCACTGGGTGAGGCTTCATCTTAGACGCCAGAGCCTCTGGAAATTGTCGCAGAGGAGCTCAAGAGTAACAGTAAGTAGCACAGGGCAGGTGAGCCCAGCAGGCCCTCTAGTCTAATCCCTGATGAATGGCCCAGGACTCCTATTCTGACTCTTTATGTGTGTGTGTGTGTGTGTGTTTGTACTGATGGAAACTGTCCCATTGTGCTTTGACTCTAGTGTATTGGCACAAATCATTTTTCTGTTTGTCACCATTTCCATTTTGAACCCACCATTCTTGGTCCCAACCCAGGGTGAAAATGATCAGAACACGGAGGAGCCCTTCAGGGTACAGAGCCTTGAACCTTACAGGCAGGACCAGCTTAGGAATGAGCTCCTGCCTGTCATTTGTGGGAGAAACCTACATTTCAGCAGCAACATGGGGTTAATCTCCTGGGATTTCATCCCCACCCAGCAGGTGCTGGATCTCTTGTTCCCAAGGTAAGCACCAGACCACCAAGCCCAAGTGTGTAGCCCCCTCATGCCTGTCTTGCGGTTGCCATGTGCCTCTCAGGGACCCAAAGGTTTGTGATACCTAGTGAGATAGAGGACCACACTCATAGTGGAATGTCAGCCCCGAATGGGACAAGTCCTGGAGGTGCCTGCCACAGCCTTGCAAGGGGAGTGAACTTCCCCTCTCAGGCAGAGAAACCATTCTGACTCCAGCTGATCCACAGAGGTCCATGGAGCAGTCCCCACACACTGGGCACCACAGCTCAATGGTGTGCACTGAGCTCATTCCCAGGTGGACTCAGCAAGGCCAGGTGGTCTTTCTGGTGTGATGTTGGCTTTGTGAAGAACGTAGATCTGTGCCAGAGGCGTCTCAAAACTCGGGCCTTGGAAAAGCACTTTTCGGTTAATAAAGACATGTTAGTTTCCATAGTGGGACAGAGCGTCCTAGCTGGGACATAGCTGGACAGGGGCTTTGGACATGGCAGCTCCCACACCCAGAGATATGTGGGAATCAGCAGTTTGGGCTCATTCACTGATGAACATGGAGAAAGCACCCACTGTGTGAAGACACGTTTCCAGTCACGTTTCATAATTCAGTGAAAAATGGGGTGCAAATGACTGCCATTGTGTCCCTTTTCATGGGGGTCAGCCTCAAACCACAGGTGCCATGAGTACATATCCTACATGTGACTGTATCCCTGACTCCATGGGGCATAACTGCACGTTGTCCTCTTCAGTGACTATGGTGGACCCTTATACCAACTTCAACATGGAATGGGCTTGGGGTCAAGAGGGTGGGCTCCTGTTTCTAGAGTAGGGACCTGCAAGGTGATTTGACTTGGGAAGGCTGAGGAAAGACTGCTCTCCCCAATTCAGTTTTCTGCCTTCAGTGTAAGGTTTGGGGCTTCAACAGTAGGAGGGGTAAGGCAGGGAGTTGTAGGTAGTCATGGTCCTCTGTGGAAGGCCCTGGGATAATGGATCCCCTACTCTACACCTCCCTGTCCTCCCTCAGGGCCACAGAGATGTGGTCTGCACTCATGGGAAAAGAGAGGTCCACTGCTACTAAGGGGGACTCAGTGAGAGCTCACAGAGAATGAGGTAACATTGCAGCCCTCGCCAGGGGAGGAGGTGTCTCTTGAGCCCTGAGAAGAGTGGGCAGGAGGACAGACACTCCTGGAAGGTGCATTCCAGCTTGGAGAGCAGGTAGCCAAGAGGAAGAAGAGTGTCGGGCCTGCCCAGAGGAGGGGAGAGCTGGTCATACCATGAATCTAACGCTCCTTCGTTGAAGGTTCTTTGCCTAGCGACCTGTCCTGTCCCTGCCTGTACAGCCACTGTGTCTTGCCTGAGGTGGACTGGTGTGTTCAGAACCAGGGACGGTTCAGGAGGGTAGGGTCAGAGGTTTGCTCTGGAGGCCATGGCGAAGGCAAGGCCAGGGTTTTGCTGACTCCACACCTGCCTCCCCACAGTGCCTCATCTTCTTTTCTGGGAACCTGGGTGAACTTCCACACCGAGGCTTCCCATCAGCCTCCAGGCTCTCTGAGTCTGCAGCAGCTGCTGCCATACGTGTGGCTCCTCCTGAGTAGCTTTAACCTGGAGCACCAAGCACACCACCTGCTGGCCCCAACTGAAGATGGCATATCAAGCCAGGCAGAGCCTGAGAGCCAGGTGGACTGTGGTGAGTACCTAAGGGTATATGAGGAAAGGTCTGACTGTTGTTCCACTGCAGGGAGTCTGTATGCCTGGTGTTGGGTTGAAAATTAGGATAAGCCTTTGTCCATTCAGGAAGTGACCCTAGTTTGCAAAGAGGTCCTGTGTGGGCTAAGGGCCTGAGTTCTTCCTGGCAGCAGGGGTATTGTCTGTCTGTGCGAAGGTCAGGGCAAGGCAGTCATGTTGACATCTTTTCTCCTCTAGCTACAAGCTCAGTTCCTGTCACGGCTCCTAAGCCAACCCCAGAGCCAGAGCCTTCTCCCAGGGAAGGGGCAGAGCCGGAGTCCAGGACATCAGGGGTCTCCACTCAGTACTCCCCACGGCCCAAATATACCAATCCGATGAGAGGCAGGTGCGTCATTTGCATCTACCTGGAAAACGAAAGGACAACACAGTATAGGAGCATCCTGGTGAGTCTTCGAGCAGGGGAGTCTCCTGGGAGCCCACAGTGGGGAAGACCGAGTCCACAGCAAACACTTTGGACTAGGCCTGTCTTCTTGAACTGGAGCTTCTGGAAGGTCAGGAAGGAGAGCAGAAAGTGAGGAAGAGAGAGGCGAGAGAGCAGCAGCATGCCAGGTCTGGGTGCGAGTGGGCCTGCGTGTTTGGGGGTGTGCAGGTCAGAAGTGCAGGAGTGAGTGCTGGGTTCAGAGGAGGTCAGAGAAATATCAAGGGTACAGGCCATCCTCTACTGACCTTGGTATTGAGGAGAAGTGTATTGAACCGTGGAGGTTGAAGCAGAGGAGTTGGCAGTCATTTTCTTGTGTGTGGGAGCGGATATGTTGCTGGTTGAAGGGAAGGGAGCCATTGTAGAATGATTAGGGTGGGTAGGTGTGGGTCACAGACAACTGGGGGCCTTGGAGGGGCCCATTAGTGTCCTAGTTTGCATGTATGTGAATAGAGATTTAGCAGGTCTCTCTGCAGGATCTTCCTGGGTGTGGAGTATCCATCATGAGACTCTGGTGACCACCTCCAGGGGAGCCATGTTGAACCACTGCACCTGCTGGGTCCAAAATTCCTGACACCTCAGCAAGCACTGATACTCTTGAGCCCAGCAGCTTTCATGCCTAGCATTAAAGAGTCCTAGTGTGTGTTGTACCTGGGTGTCAAGACCAAAGCACCTAGGGTTTGTGCCTTGTCCACACAAAAATGCAGCTGCATCCCAGACCAGAGCAGGGATATGGAAGTCCACTGGACCATTCCTCCCATCTTGTTGGGACTAGAGTGTGTCTGTACAAAGCCTTTTGGTCCTTATTTTCTTGTCCCTGTAGGGCATAGCAGGTTGAAGCAAACTCTTGTACCAAGATTGGACTAGAGGCTCATAGGAAGACCCCACATGATCACATGAAGGCCTGAGGTAGCAGGGTATCAAGATGGTGCCCTTGTGTTGAGAGCTCTCTTGTCTCTGATTGTCCTCAAGCACTGTCCTCTGGGTAGCTACTCCCAAATTCCCTCTCTGATGAGCTTTCTCCAACCCTGCTCAGGTGACCTCCCAGGACAGGACTCCAGTCGTCATCCGCAAGGCCTTAGATGTACACTTGCTCCAGCAGAAGGATCCAAAAAACTATGAGCTTCTGCATATTGTCTGGAACGATCAGAGTAAGTGGAACCATCAGAGGGTAGGGAGCAGTGAGTCACAGTGGGCTCACGATAACTGGGAGACAAAACACAGTGTGTGTTGGCCCAATGCCCAGGAAGAGTATGGTGGGACTTGTGCACAAAACAAAGTGTAATGATGGGGCATAAATCTGCAGGTTATTCATGTTCCCCAGGGGCTGTGGACCTGCCTATCGTGTTCTTTCCTTGGCCTGAGGAGGCATTGCAAAGCTATTATCCACAAAGGGCCAAGAAGAGAGGCTTCTTTGTCTTGTGTCAAAGAAGACAGACAACCACAGGGTGCCTACTTTGGCAGCCTTTCCTGACCTAGATGAGTACATGAGAAAAGCAGTTCAATGAAGAATCATTTCTGGCTTCCAATCTTTTTATTCATTGCAAAATGAGTCCACTTAGGACTCAGTTTAGAACCCTTCACAGCTTGTAGACTGTTCTTGGAGAGAGAGAGGGAGGGAAGGAGGGAGAGAGAGAGAGAGAGAGAGAGAGAGAGAGAGAGAGAGAGAGAGAGAGACAGACAGACAGAGACAGAGAGAGACAGAGAGAGAGAGAGAGAGAGAGAGAGAGAGAAAGAAGAAGAAGGAGGAGGAGGAGGAGGAGGAGGAGAAGGAGGAGTAGAAAAATGAAAATAAGTTGAAGGAGAAGACCATGAATAAGAAGTTCAAGATGACTATAAGAAGAAGCATGAGGAGAAGATGAAGAAGAACAAGAACAAGAAGGAGAAACACAAGGTGAACAAGAAGTATAACAATACATTGATTAAAAATGTGAATGAGAATTATACTCATGAGCAGGAAATGCAGTAGTGGGGAACTCAAGAGAAATATATTGCTCTGGATGGCACAGCCCTGCTGTGGACATCCTCCACCCATGCTCAACACACCTCCAAACCATACCCCTCCAATTAGTGTAGCCCTGTATGAGTGTATGAATCCACTGGCAAGGTGGAGGCACCCACCATCAAATGCTTTTCCCCAAACCCACCTGTGATCATTGCTGCAGTGGGGAGAAAACCTTCAACACATGAGTCTTTGGTGACCAATCCAGATACAAAGTCTAGCTGTTTCTCTTTGTTGGGTCCAACGTGAACTAAGAGGGTCTGGGGTACAAGGGGCTATTTCCTTGAAAGGTGTTCCTGTACTGGACCTCCTGTGCATAGAGGGTCCTCAGGGAGTAATCAGTGGGGAGTCTTTGGTGGAACAGTAGCTGGATTCGGGGGCTCTCAGGTCTGTGTGTGAGACCTGAGCTGGCAGAGGCTCTCAGTTGTGGGGGATGTTGGGTAGTGTATTTTTTGAGTGTCACCTACCACGCCTCTACCCCTGCCTCTCCAGAGCTGAGGGTCCCTGCTGATGCAAAAGTATATTACGGCCTGATTGGAGGAGTGCATTATAACTTTCTTCGGGAAACAGATGCCAGCAAGTCGTTGAAGGTCAAGCCAAAGGAGGTAAACAGTCACCTTCTTCACTCTTTACTCCTGGTGCCACTCCACATCCTCCAAGGGGACAAGAACCTCAGGTTCTGGATGGATGTTGTAGAATGCCCACAGAGCCAACTGCCAGGCTGGGTGGGGTGCAGGTGCTGGGCTTTGCTGATGTTGTCATCCCCCACAATTCTTGGAGCCTTCTGTGGCAGTGGCATCCAGGACCCCAGCAGCTGTGAGCAGCAGCTCTGCAGTGGCTGCAGGATCATTGCCCCAGGCCACCCAAAGCAATGAGTGGTGCATGAGAAAAGTCACCAGTAGCAGCTCCTCACTGCTTCACTCCAGCAAGCAGGTGGAAGACAACCGCTTTGTTTATGTCCTCCTAGAGGGACAGAGCCTGAGAGAGTCAAAGCGCATCCTGGTAAGCCTGACAGTAGGGCTGCCTCCTGGGTGTCCACACAGTGGAAGGCAGGAGACACAGCCAACCCCAGGGCTGTGGTGGGAAATAAAGAAGAGAGAGGTCCATCTTAAGGGCTTGACCTGAGGAGGGAGAGCCTCAGCATGCTCAGCTCCAGTGGTGAGTGGGTGTGTGTAGTGTGGGTTTTGCAGGCCAGAAGTGCAGATGGAAGTTCTGTGGACAGATGAAGTCAGAGATATGTCCAGGGTGCAGGCTGCAGTGCCTAGAACTTGGTATTCTCAATGAGTGAGATTGGAGCAGAGGAGGTGGCAGTGACTTGTCACATGTATAGGAGGGGATGTGTTCCTTGTAGCAGGGAAGAGAACCTCCTTAGCATGACTAGGTGTGGGAATTTGGGGTCGGGATCACCTGGGGGGTCATGCCAAAGCTTCGGAATGTTAGCCTTTGCATGTATGTAAATGCGGAGCTAAAGGGGTTCTTGGCAGAATTTCTATGGATGTGCAGTAGACACGCTAATGCTGCAGGTGTCCAGCTGCAGAGAAGACACATTCAGTGAATGCCAGTGCTGAGTCAAGTACATCATTACAACCAGACCTGCATTGAGCTTCCAGAGGCCAGGGCCTCTCAAGGCTATCATGAAGCACTCAAGTACACACTCTTGTATCTGAGTCTGTTTTGTGTAGTGGCAGTCAGGACCAAAATTTTCAGTGTGTCTGCCTCTTCCACCCACAAAGGCAGCCTGCACACCAGAGCACACTTGGTGCGCAGATCCCTGGCCCATTGCTCTCATCTCAGTGAGATGAGAGTGTCTGTGCATAGGCAGTTTGGTCCTTTGACCTGAGTGGAATGTGACTCCCCAGGGGGAGGGGAGATGGCAGGTACAGGAAGATATTTGTACCAAGATTGTTCTAGTAGCACGTTGCAAGAACCCAGGGGGTATATGGAGGCTACACTCAGGTAGCAGGATAACAAGATTGTGCCCTTGTATATGTAGCTGAGATTTCTCCTGAATGTTTGACCACAGTCTTCTGGGTAGCTCCTCTAAAAGCCATTCTCTGATGACATTTATCCCACCCTGATCCAGGTGACCTGTGTGGATACGGTGAAGAGCCTCATCCGAAGGGCCTTAGACCAAAATTTGTTGCAGCATGAGGATGTGGACAACTTTGAGCTGCTGAGAATGATGTCTCTGCATGAGAGTAAGTAGGACAATCAGACAGTGGGGAGACATGATCCACAGAGGGCTCAGGATAACTCACAGCCAAGAGAAAGTGGGCCTTGGCCACAAAATACCAAAGTGTGGTGGGCCTGGTGCAGGAGACCAAGTGCAGTGATGGGCGTGTCCAATGTGGAGGTGCTCAATGAGGCCCAAGGGGGCTGCTGAACCTCCCTAAATGTATTCTCCCCTGAACCTGGTCTGGCAATGAGAAGCTAATATCCATGAGGGCAAGGCAGAGAGAGGCTCAATCCATCATCAGTTTGGTTTATGGCTCACTGATAAGGATGCCTTCAAATGAAGAGGAGGAGAACATGGGTCCTGATTGGATCAGCATTGCTATGGACAGAAGCAGCACAGGTCCCAATCCATGGCCAGGATATGAGAAGTCCTGCCTACTCACAGGAATGTCAGGATTGCAGCAACTGGGAACAGGACTCAGTGAAGAGGAAGTCAAGGCTAGGGGACAGCCTGTTTGGGTTCTTTTGGGAAGAATTCCAAGTCCTCTGTGCCTGGGTGCCCATCTCCTGAAGATATCAGAATGGCCAGGTTATTATTCCTTCCAGCAACAAAGAAGGGCTCTGAAGAACAGAGGCCACAATGCTGAGCTGTCCACAATTCCAGTGCTCTTTTCTTTCTTGTGAGCCAGACACTCCTAGCCTTCACCATCCCAGCCTGTCCACAATAGAACCCACCATCTGTCGGGCACGTAAGTGAGTTTTCCAATTTTCCCACACGACCTCATTTGGGTTGGCTCTGTCTCACACATGAGGAAGACTGAGGTGCAAGGAGCTGGGCAAGGGGCAGTGTCTGCGAATCTCAGGGACTTGGGAGGCAGTGCAGGAGGATGGGGATTTCCAAACAGCCTCAGAAACTTAGGGAGACCCTGTACCCAAGTAAAAAGGCCTGGGAATGGTCTCAGTGCTTAATTACCTCTGGTTTTATTCCTGGTACAAAAATAAGCCAGTCAATAAGGAATTACCAAACTGAGAATCTACGAAGATGATTTCAGAAACAGACTTTCAACCCAAGCATCAGTTGAGAGCAGGCTCCAACCAGGGGAGGTTTGTGTGTAACAGACGTCAAAAGGGAGGACTACGGGGGGCCTGGAACCCACTAGGTGTGATGGCATCTATGCCTTATGGCAGGAGGGTGGCAGTGATGCTGGCCCTCTCCTAGATTTTGGAAACCTTGTTTTCATTGGGGAAACTTTATGGAGGTGGAATCTATTTTAGCAATCCTGGTCTAGATGAGGTGCGGACTTCCATAGGTAGAAGCCTATCCAGAATGCGGTGTCTGTTATTCAGTCTTTCCTGATTGTGACAATGACAAAGAAAGGAAGTCACTTGTCTTTGGTCTTGGTTTCACTCCTGGCCATTGATTGAGAACTGATTTCATCTTGGACTACTGAACAGAGGCTGCATCTGGGCAGAAGAGTGTGATAGATTTGAACTCCTCAGGACGCCCCACCATTGCCAGAGATATAACGAGAAGGAGGAGGAGAAAGAGGACACAACTGAGTGGGGAGAGGATCACACAATGAAAAGCAGGAGGAAGAAGAAGAAAAAGAAGGAAGTGAACAGAAGGAAGGGTGGAGGGAGATACACAAGAAGAAGAACAAGAAGAAACCATGTAAGAACAAGAAAAAGACCCAGAAAGAACTACAAGAAGATGCAGGACAGAAAGAAGAGCCAGAAGTAGAACAAAAACCAGAATAAAAGTACCAAGCTGACAGCTCATGATGAGAAACAAGGGGAAGGAGAGCGAACCTAGAAAACAATAGAGTTCTCCAGGGCACCACCCTGCTGAAGTCCTCCCATGTCCATGCCCAACACACCTCTGATGGATACCACCTCCCCTCTGCGTAGTCATCCATGAGTGGATTCATCCAGGGCAAGGGGATGAATTCGCCCACCATCCAACGCTTCCCTGAATGCCCATGTGTGAGCATGGCTGCCCTGGGGAGAAAGGCCTAAGCACAGGAGCCTTTGCCAATCCTGATGCAGAGCCTAGCAGTGTCCCTTTGGCAGATCCAACCTGCACTGAGAAGTTCTGGGCCCGAGGTGCTGTTTCCATTGCCAGGTGCTCTTTTGGTTTAGAATCCTGTACATCATCTTCTCCAGGGAAGAATCACTGAGGGAGTCTTTGGTGGCACTGTAGCTGGATAGGAGGGCTCTCAATTCTGGTGCAGGCTCGCCCTGGCGGAGACTCTCAGGGGTTGTGTGTGTTTTCTGGTAAAATCCTTGAGTGCCATCTAACAATTCTCTCCACTTTGCTCTGCAGAAATCAAGGCCCCTGACCACTCACTCATGTATCAGTCTATGAATCCGCGGATAAAATATTTCATCGTGAGGAAACGCCCTGAGTTCAAGAGAAAGGGGGTAAACACCTACCTTATTCAAGCTGTACTTGTGCTGCCATTCCACTCCCACCTGGGGAAATAAGAAGCCTCAGCACCTGGACATATGTGCTAGAAGACCATAGAGCCAACTGACAGGCTGGGGTGGCTTTCTGTTTCTGGGTTTGCTGATGTTCCATCCCCCACAGTTCTCAGAATCAACCTGCAAGTGCTCCAGGCCGCTTTTCCAGGTGGGAGACACCTGCTTAATTCGTGTCCACTTAGAAACACAAAGTCCAAAGATGGCCAAGAAGGTCCTGGTAAGCCTGGGAGCAGGGGTGTCCCCTGGTGCTTACACCTGGGTGGGGAGCAGACACTGGTCTAATACCATGGACTACTCATGCCCTCTTAAATTTGGAGCTTCTGGATGAAAGGTCAGTGTGAAGGGCTGGAGCTGATATGAGGGAGAGCAGCAGCTTGTCCACCACCATGTCTGAGGGAGTCTGTATGTCAGGTGGCAGCATGCAGTCCAGAAGGGCAGAGGCAGGTATAGGTGACAGATGAGAACAGGCCAGGACCTAGATTGCAGGTTCCACTCTATGGGATGCTAAGGTCTATGGAGGAGGACAGCAGTGTGAGGTTCTGCATGTTGTTTGAACAAGGAGCTGAGAGGGTCTCTCTGCAGAGTCAGTATGGATGTGGAGCAAGCACACTAAATGTCCAGGTAACCCAATGACCACCCTTGCTGGATGAGGTGCCCTCCTACACCCCAGCCAGCACTGAGCCTCTGGAGGCCAGGAGCTCTCGTGGCTATCTTTCAGCACTCCTGTGTGTGGTCATGTTCCTGGGTCTGATTTGGGCCCTGGCAATCCAGACCAAAGCCTGTAGGTTTTGTGCCTAGGCCATTCCCAATGCCGCATGCATCCTCGGGCGGACCTGGGATCTTGGAGGCTATTGTCCAATTCCTCTCAACTTGTGGGTTGAGATTGCATCTGTATGCAGGTAGTGGGGTCCTTTCACTTCTAGAGGAGTGCAGCTCCACAAAGAGCAATGGCAGGTCCAGGAAGTCCTATGTACAAGGATTGGGCTAGTAGCCTATGGGAAGAGCCCATGCGATGAGCAGGAGGTCAGCCTCAGGTAGTAGGGTCATTGATGTTGCCCTTGTATTTAGAGTGGAGGTGCCTCCAGAATGCCCCTGCCCACTGTCCTTGAGTAGTCACTTCAAGGCCCATTTCCTGAAGGCCTGTCTTCCATGCTGCTCCAGGTGACCTGCCACGATCGGGCTCCTGTCGTCATCCGCAGGGCCCTCGAGCTGCACTTGCTTACTCAGGAGAAGCCGGAGGATTATGAGCTGGGCCAAATCATCTCTCACCGTCACAGTAAGTGGGACAATCAGATGGCAGAGAGCAAGGGTCAGGATGTGGACTCAGGTCAACTCTTAGCACCAAAGTGTAGTCTCTGACCCCCAAGAACACTCCAATAGGTGTGTTGGGTTCGTGCACAAAGCCAACTGCACTTCTGCTGGTGGAGGGTCTCGAGGTCCAATGGTATACCCCAGTGGATATTGTGGCTCCCCACCAGGTGCCTCCCCTGTACATGAAAAGGCATCCAAAGCTGACATCTTTGAGGAGTGAGGAGGAAAGCCCCTTTCCAGGAGCAGTATGCTTTTATGGTCTGGGATAGGAGTGGTTTCAGAGGAACATGGAATGCATGGGCTAAAGAGGGAACTGGCATTTTGTGGACTGAAGTAGTAGGATTGAAAGCCTTCTGTGTGACCAGAAAACCTCTGCCTTGGCAGGGCATTGCCAGGATTCTAGCAAGTAGTAACAGGATGAAATTGGGAAGAAAACACAGCCTGGGAGACAGCTTGAATCATCTGTCTTTGCATAAATTCCATGGTCTTCTGTACCTGAGTTCACTTGCCAAGGAGTGATCACAATAGTCAGGTTATGATCCCTAACTAAAGTCAGATGAGGGCTTCCTGAGCACGTAGCCACAAAGCTCATCTGATAATAATGCCAGCACTTTTTCTTGGTTGGTTGGTTGGTTTTTGTGAGCCAAACACCACAGCAGCCATTATCCCAGCCTATGTATGCTGAATACCACCATCTCTACGAGTTCTAGAATCACTTGTCTCCTATCTTAACCTACTGTTAGGTTAGTAGAATCAATGGAAGAGGAAGTCTGTCTTGGGCCTTGGTAGCCTTAGCAATTCATAGCAGAGATCTTCACATCCAACCCAGAAGGGATGGAGAACAGGCTCTAGGTTAGAGGAGGGTGACAGGAAACACGTGTTCAGAGGAAGGAGAAGCGGGCTGTTGTATTCCCCCACTTGGGGTCATGGCACCACTGGACCATACACCATGTTGGAGGGAAGCATTCCCTTTGCTGGCCTTTGGAACCATTGTTCTCAGGAGGGCAGCATTTGGAATGTGGCCTCCATTCTCAGAAGCCTGGTTCACATGGAGGTGGGCTCCACCAATGCAGAAGCATGGCTCTAATGTGGTATTTGTGCTGGTCAGCCTGTCCTCACTGTGGCCATACTTGAGGAATCCTCAGCCTTTTCTCTGGGTTTCACAACTTTCTCTTTGGTTGTGTACTGAGGCTGTCCATAAAGCTCTAGTGTGTGGCAGTGGAGAGCTTCTCAGCCCTTGCCAAACAGGCATAGACTGGGAGAGAGAGAACAAGGCTGGGAGAGAGGGAGAGAGAGAAAGATGGAGAAGGAGGACCTCTACTTGGAGAATGAGGATTCAGTGGAGCCTACAGGAACAAGGCTTATTGCCCAGGGCGCACCCCTGTTTAGGTCTTCCTCCAACCATGCTCAACCTTTCTTCCAGTCCCTCCCACCTCCCAGTAGTGTATTCATCTTGAATGAGAATTTTATGTTGACACCAGAGCACTCACCATCCAATGCTTCCCTCCAAACCCACTCATGAAGATGGCTCATGTGTCGACTGAATCTTTGGCACAGGAGCCTTTTGTGGGAGATTTCAGATGCAAACCCTAGTGGTGTACTTTGGCAGATGCAAGAGGACCTGGGATGTTCTGGAGTCCAAAGCCTTTGGTAGGAACCGACATTAGGTCTGTGGAAGTGCTCTGCCTAGTTTTTCCTCAGGGAGGACTGTGGAGGCTGTCTTGTTGGTATTGGTGCTGAATTGGAGAGCTCTCAGGTGTGTGGCTCTGGCCTTTTCTGGCACAGGCTCTCAGATGTTGGGGTGTCCCAGAGAGCACCTACTGAGCCACCTTATTTTGTATACCCCTCTCTTTCCAGAGCTGAGGATTCCAGCGCAGGCCAACGTATTTTACGCAAAGAACCCTCACATAAAACCCAACTTTGTGCTGAGGAAAAGGAGCCTCTCCCAAAAGAATGATGAGTGGATCCAGCCTCAACCTCCCTCTCGTCCTACAAAGAAGGCTGCAGCCCTCCTGAGGATGCTTGCAAAACCATTCTGCTGCTGTGTGCCTGGGCAGGGCTGAGGCAGCCCAGGAATATTTACATTGATAATTATTTTCTTCAAAGTTTGTATCTATAGTTTGCCATTGTCCTTGACCTTGTTTAGTAACATAGTTGTTACTCTATCCTGTATTTGTTGTTTCCATTAATATATTATTATTTTAAAATATATATGTTTTTGTTTCCTGATCTACTGTGATGATTTGAGTATACTAAATGTAGCAGTGATTCCTAAAGGACACATCCAAACAAACAGGAAGGAATGTTTCCTTGTATTAGCAAGAAGTTTGGTTTTTAGGAGTTTGGCAGATGGCATTATCTGAGTCAGTTTTCCAATGGGGGCAATGAAGTATCGGCTATCTTGGTACAAATACAAACAAAGACACACTAGAACGCATACACACACACACACACACACACACTAGAGCACACACACTGACTGAGCGATAGATACACAGATGGAGTTGGTCTCTTCTGAAATTCTTTGGAGATGTGGTTCTGATTTCTCCCATTTTGGAGTATTTTCCATTGATAAGGTGTCTTGCAAATGAATTCCATGTCTGAAGAAGACATGCATGTGTACTTCACATGCCACTTTCTACATAACCAGAAGGTCATGTCATGTAATATTTTTCATGCAGCTGTGTTTTCACTGTGAACCATCCCATGAGGTCAGCTGTGGAATTCCACTGGTAGCATCACAAAGGAGATCCACTCTTTGGATTTGGGGATATTTCTGATTTTCTTGATTCAGATTGGAAATATATATATATATATATATATATATATATATATATACATACATACATACATATATATATGGTTTTTGATGAAAATTCTGCATTTGATGATAATGAATGCCATGCATCTAGGATTCTGTAGACTGCAGACAATGAATGGATGCCTACTGTTGTCTGGACTGGTCTGCAAAGTCCTGTAGCATCTGAGCATGTGTGAGGGCTGTACAGGTCTTGCCAAAAGTCCAGGTCTGATGATCCTGCACAAAGCTTAGCTAGTGGTCTCCAAAACAGCATAAGGGCCAAGGAGAAACACAGTTCCACACAGAAGTTGGGAAGCTACCTTATGAAGGTAATCATATGTATGGCATCCTCTTGTTAGGTCCCTTTTTCCATTGGGCCAGAACTGTTTTCTGAATGTGCTTGCTGAGAAGAGCTTGGAATTTTCTATCTGAAGCAGTTTATGCAAGCTGCTTCCACTTGCAGGAACAAAGTGTGTTCTCATTGACCACTTTGGGCTTTCCCTGGTTCAACTAGAGTGTGTCAGAAGCACTTGTAATGATTGGCATTCACGGTTTCACATTGAAGCCTCTGTGCCATCTGTCAACCACTGATGGCTGCAAGTGGGGAATGGAAGCCATTTGCTGCAAGCAGTTTCAACTTGCAAGACTAACTTTGTTGTAAGTAGGCACATGGTGTATTTTTCTGTGTGAGCTAGAAGAAAGAAAAATTGCTCCTTACAGGTGACAGGCATGCTTTCACATTGAAACCTCTGTGCCATTGATCAAAAACAGTTCACTCATTTGGGTACCTGCACTTCAAGTGTATATTGTAAACAAATGTGACAAGTGGATATCAGTGAGACTTTGGAGAACTGATCTTCTCAGCTGGTCCTCTTTCCTCCTGCAAGTTGGTGATCTCTTTCTGGTGCACTTTGTGTTTCATGCCTGAACTGTGCTCTGAATGTGCTTGATGAGAACAGCTTAGAAGTGCAGAAGTAAAACTGTTTGTGGAAGCAGCTTCAAGTAGCACAAGCTAACTTGTTCTCAGTGAGCACATGGGGATTTTTCCCAGGTTGAAGAAGTGTGAATGAGAATGGCTTCTCAGAGCTGGTAGGCATGTTTGCATTTGGCAAACTTTGCCATCTGTCACACACAGTTCCTTGCATGTAGAAACCTGCATTTCAAGTGTTCTCAGAAAGGTCCGATGAGTGGGTTTCCATGGAATTTTGTGGAGTTCATCTTTTCAGCAGTCCTCATTGCCTTCTCAAAATTGGTGATCCTGGGTGCAAGGCCTCTCTTGTCAGCCAACATTGTATTTTGGGCCTGACCTCGGTTCTGAATGTGCTTGCTGAGAGTAGTTTGGGAGTGCAAAAGTAAAGCAGTCTCTCAGCAGCTTCAACATTCAGGAGCTCATTTTATTCTCAGTGAGCACATTAGGGTTTGTCACTACTTAAACTAGCATGAAGAACCACCGCTTCTCAGAGGTGGCAGTTTCCCTTTGAAGTATTTGTACAATTGGTCAGTGTGAGTTCAATGCAGGCAGGCACTTGGATTTCAAGTGAATTCTGTGACAAACAATTGAGCAATGGATTTCAATCCACCTTGGGGAATTGCTCTTCCCAGTGGGCCCACAGTTCTCCAAGTTGCTGACCTAGGTCCAAGGGCACTCTTGCTAGCACTCTTTGCATATGGGCTGAAACTGTGCTCTGAGTGTGCTTCCTGAAAATATTTTGAAAGTGCAGCACAGAAGAATTTTGGCAAGCAGCTTCCACATTAGGAAATGACATTTTTCTCATCGTGCCCATTGAGCTTTGATCCTGGCTGAAGTATCCTTAAATCCAATGGCTTCTGAGAGCTAACAGGCACAGTTTTCATTGGAAACAACTGTGCTCTTGGTCAATGGTAAGTTGGTTGCTGTCAGGCACCTGCAGTTTCAATGAGTTTTTAGTAAAAGGAGACCAAGGGAATACAATGAAACCTGTGCAATTCATTTTCTAATCAATGTTGGTGATGCTAGACCAGAGTGGACTTTTGCAAGGATAATTTCTCATGTTTTTTGCAGGAAATGTGTTCTGAATTTGCATCCTTAGATGCATATGTAGGGGGAAAACAGAAAAATTTTGTGCACAAGTAGCTTTGTTCTCAGTGAACACATGGCGATTTTTCCCTGGTTGAACATGCAGGAAGCAGAACCTCTTGTCAGAGATGATGGTACCATTTCACTTGGAACCATCTATGCACTCAATAAAGCCGAGGTCATTGTAGTCAGGCTCATGCAATTTCAAGATAGTTTTTAGAATCCGTTTGAGGAATGGATTCCAAAGAATCATGGAGGAATTGAACCACCCATCAGACCTATCTGAGCAACTGCTCCAAGGTACAAGGGCTCTCCAGCTAGTGCACTTTGGATATTGAGCCTGCACTGCTCTCTGAATGTGCTCATTGAGAAGAGTGTGAAGTGCAGAAGAGAACCAGGGTGTGCAAACAGCTCTAGAGTGTGAAGTGCAGAAGAGAAGCAGGGTATGCAAACAGCTTCAATTGCAAGATGTAAAAGTGTTCCTAGAGAGCACATTGGGATTTGGGCTTGGTTGAACTAGTAGGATTTGGAACCCCTTCTTAGAGCCAGCAGTTCCGGGCTTTACTTAGAAGTTTCTGTGTCTTGTATATAGCAGAGTTTGTTGCTTGTGGGCCTTTCATTTCCAGTTAGTTTTCAAAAAAAATTGAGAAAAAGATTTCAATGAAACTCTGGGCCATTGATCTTGTCAACCGTCCAACTTTCCATGTGAATACTGGTGATGATGTTAGGTCCAAGGGCTCTCTGGGTAGCACAATTTGCACTTTGGGTGTAAAGTGTTGACTGAACTGCTGGCTGAGAAAAGCTTGGAAGTGCAGAATGGAAGCATTTTGTGTAGGCAGCTTCCAATTGAAGGAACGGTCTTGTTCTCTGTAAGCACATTGGGTTTTGTTTCTGGTTGAAGCTGCATGAAGCAGAACTGCTTCTCAGGGCCGGCACTCTCACTTTCTCTCTGAAGTATCTGTTCCATTAGAAATGCAGGTTCCCCTCATGAAGGCTCCTGCGTTTCTATTTTGTTTTCTGAGTAAGGGGGAACCATTGATTTCAGTGAAACATTGGCAAATGGATTTTCTTCAGAGGGCAGCTTTCCTCTTTAAAGTTGGTGATCAGAGCTACAAGGGCTCTCTTCTAGGTACACTTTTCCTATTGGGCCTGAAGTGGGTTCTGAATGTGCTTGCTCAGGAGAACTTTAGAAGTTCAGAAGTGAAGTGGTTCATGCAAGAGTGTCCACTTGCGGCAGCAAAGAGGGTTCCCAGTGAGCAATTTGTGGCTGTCCCTGTTTGAACTAGAGTGCCACAGAATGATGTGTAATAACTGGCAGACACAGTTTCACTTTGAAGCCCTTGTGCCATCAGTAAATGTGTTTGTTGCATGTGGGTCCCTGCATGTCATTTATCACTAAACTCATCCAAGTCCAGCAGAACACGAAGCTCACATATTGGCAAGGAAGGCTGTGCTTGAAAACATCTCAAGCCCTCACGGGTGTCTTCAGCTGAGAGTCTGTAGCATTTCCTCCTGGGGCCTCTTTTCCAGTGATGCTGCCACCCTGCCCTCACCAGCTTCCCTCCCTTTCCCATCTTTCTTCTCTCTGGTCCACTCCTCAGATCCCATCCTCCCTTCAATAGGGCCTCATCCAGGAAGCCTGCCCATGTGCCTCCCACTTGATTCAAACTTCTCCAGTGCACTTGTTGTCAAAGCAGGGAGTCTGAGGAGAGAGGGGCTCTCCTTTCTCCACATTGAAGTCTCTCAACAGGGAGGACTCTGCTCTGGAGAATGAATCTTCTAAATGTTATTGGGCTGGCTTTTGAAATCTCGTGTGGTTTGGCTAGATATAGAATTCTTCCATAAAATAAAGCATGATGTACACTTAGAGAGCATTTTCGCTTCCTTCAAGGTGAAGCAGAAGCCTGCATTCCCAGCTGCACAGAAGTGTCTGAGGGCCTTGTCTCCCTTAAAACCAAAGAAGAAAAACAGGTCATTAAACAGGCACATGGATTAGAGTACATGATCATTGATCCCTCCTCCCTGGAGCCTTCCACATGCCCATCTTCCACATTCACAGAGCAATGCTTGGCCATTCTCAAGACAGGGAGACCATGATGCTCACCACCAGGAAGTCAATAGGAACATGAACAGAGCAGCATGGATTGCAGAAGGTGGCACACCAAGGATCTGCAGCACAGCTGGTAGAACACAAGAGCTTAACTTCAGTATTGACTTTCTGCCACCTGCCAAGTATGATATTAGTGTCAAGCACAACATGCAGACATGCAAGTAGCAGGTGACACCCCACATCCATTCACAGAAGTGGGCAACATCTTCATTGGAACAAGGAAGTATCTTATCCTTACTCATAAAATTCATCAGGCACAAAGAATAAAATGGATGCATTTTATTCTTTGTGTCTCATTTCACTATTATGTAACTGTTGAAATTCCCTATTAAATAATACCTCCTCCAAAATAAAAAATATCTCAGACATGTATCAACTATTCAATGGATGACATTTTAAAAACTACAGCCTTTTAATATTTATGTATGCTATATCCTTGCCTAATGCTCCTTGAGAAAGGAGCACACAGAATTGGATCTTTGAAAATCTCACATTTGCTGATAAATATTACTGCCTATGTCAGGCATGGTGAAGTGAAAAGTGGGACTTTGGATACTCAAAGAACACAATGATGTGGGATTGGTGTCCCTGATTCATAGACAGTATGTGGTTTCTATGAAAGCCAGTGAGGGAGCAGGAGTAACGAAGCTCATTGAACAGATGACCTCAGGGGATACTGACGGATAGGCCAAATAAAGAACATGTTCCAGCTAACCATTGTTATTTGGGCTCCTGAGCCCAGACTGGCTGTTCAAAAAGGTGCAGACAGTCAGTGCTCACGTACAAAATGTCTACCATTTAAGAGTGGGTAATTTAAATGGCATCTAGTTACACATCTGAAAAAAAATGGAATGCCAACTTATGAATTTCATTCTAACAACAACAACAAAAAAAAGAAAAAACACTGACAATTGTGAGAGGCCATCCTCCTACGTGATTTGACTTACCTCCCTGGCAGGGTGAGAGACGCTCAAACACAGTTGTGTCAGAGCCATTCCCCACCCTTTCCAAGGTCCCAGGGCTTGTCCCTGCAGATGCCTCCTGGCCACTGACCTGAAGACCCAAACATTGTCCTTGACCTTGGGATTCTTCTCCCCCTTAACCTTCACTGGATGGGATTTTCCCTTGAATTGTTTATTCACCAATAAAAGCTCACTCCCTGGCGTGCTCTCCCTCTCTCCCTAGTTTTTTTTTTTATTGATTGTTCAAAACCTTACAAAGCTCTTGACATATCATATTTCATACATTAGATTCAAGTGGGTTATGAACTCCCATTTTTACCCCATATACAGATTGCAGAATCACATCGGTTACACATCCACATTTTTACATAATGCCCTATTAGTAACTGTTGTATTCTGCTACCTTTCCTATCCTCCACTATCCCCCTCCCCTCCCCTTCCATCTTCTCCCTCTACCCCATTTACTGTAATTCATTTCTCTCCTTGTTTATTTTCCCATTCCCCTCACAACCTCTTATATATAATTTTGTATAACAATGAGGGTCTCCCTCCATTTCCATGCAATTTCCCTTTTCTCTCCCTTTCCCTCCCACCTCATGTCTCTGTTTAATGTTAATCTTTTCTTCCTGCTCTTCCTCCCTGCTCTGTTCTTAGTTGCTCTTATTATATCAAAGAAGACATTTGGTATTTGTTTCTTAGAGATTGTCTAGCTTCACTAAGCATAATCTGCTCTAGTGCCATCCGTTTCCCTGCAAATTCCATGATTTTGTCATTTTTTAGTGCTGAGTAATACTCCATGGTGTATAAATGCCACATTTTTTAAATCCATTCATCTATTGAAGGGCATCTAAGTTGGTTCCACAGTCTAGCTATTGTGAATTGTGCTGCTATGAACATCTATGTGGCAGTATCCCTGTAGTACACTCTTTTAAGGTCTTCAGGGCATAGTCTGAGAAGGGCATTAGCTGGGTCAAATGGTGGTTTTATTCCTAGCTTTCCCAGGAATCTCTGTACTGCTTTCCAAATTGGCTGCACCAATTTGCAGTCCCACCAGCAATGTACAAGAGTAAATTTTTCCCCACATCCTCGCCAGCACTTGTTGTTGTTTGACTTCATAATGGCTGCCAATCTTACTCGAGTGAGATGGTATCTTAGGGTGGTTTTGATTTGCATTTCTCTGACTGGTAGCGATGGTGAGCATTTTTTCATGTACTTGTTGATTGATTGTATGTCCTCCTCTGAGAAGTGTCTATTCAGGTCCTTGGCCCATTTGTTGATTGGGTTATTTGTTTTCTTATTGCTTAACTTTTTGAGTTCTTTGTATACTCTGGATATTATGGCTCTATCTGAAGTGTGAGGAAGAAAGATTTGTTCCCAGGATGTAGGCTCCCTATTTACCTCTCTTATTGTTTCTCTTGCTGAGAAAAAACTTTTTAGTTTGAGTAAGTCCCATTTGTTGATTCTTGTTATTAACTCTTGTGCTACGGGGGTCCTATTAAGGAATTTGGAGCCCGACCCCACAATATGTAGATTGGAGCCAACTTTTTCTTCTATCAGACGCAGAGTCTCTGATTTGATATCAAGCTCCTTGATCCATTTTGAGTTAACTTTTGTGCATGGCGAGAGTAGGGGATTCAGTTTCATTTTGTTGCATATGGATTTCCAGTTTTCCCAATACCAGTTATTGAAGATGCTATCCTTCCTCCATTGCATGCTTTTAGCCCTTTTATCAAATATAAGATAGCTGTAACTTTGTGGATTAGTCTCTGTGTCCTCTATTCTGTACCATTGGTCCACCTGCCTGTTTTGGTACCAGTACCATGCTGTTTTTGTTACTATTGCTCTGTAGTACAGTTTGAAATCTGGTATCGCTATACCACCTGATTCACACTTCCTGCTTAGAATTGCTTTTGCTATTCTGGGTCTTTTATTTTTCTATATGAATTTCTTGATTGCTTTATCTATTTCTACAAGAAATGCCATTGGGATTTTGATTGGCATTGCATTAAACCTATAGAGAACTTTTGGTAATATCGCCATTTTGATGATGTTAGTTCTCCTATCCATGAACAGGGTATATTTTTCCATCTTCTAAGATCTTCTTCTACTTCTCTCTTTAGGGTTCTGTAGTTTTCATTGTATAAATCTTTCACCTCTTTTGTTAGGTTGATTCCCAAGTATTTTATTTTCTTTGAGGATATTTTGAATGGAGTGTTTTTCCTCATTTCTGTTTCAGAAGTTTTTTCGCTGATATACAGAAATGCCTTTGATTTATGCGTGTTGATTTTATATCCTGCCACTTTGCTGAATTCATTTATTAGTTCTAGTAGTTTTTTTGTAGACCCTTTTGGGTCTTCTAGGTATAGAATCATGTCATCTGCAAATAGTGATAATTTAAGTTCTTCTTTTCCTATTTTTATGCCTTTAATTTCTTCCATCTGTCTAATTGCTCTGGCCAGTGTTTCGAGAACTATATTGAATAGAAGTGGTGATAGAGGGCATCTCTGTCTTGTTCCAGATTTTAGAGGGAATGCCTTCAATTTTTCTCCATTCAGAATGATGCTAGCCTGAGGTTTAGCATAGATAGCTTTTACAATATCGAGGTAAGTTTCTGTTATCCCTAGTTTTTGTAATGTTTTGAACAAAAATGGATGCTGTACTTTGTTGAATGCTTTTTCTGCATCTATTGAGATAATCATATGGTTCTTATCTTTAAGTCTATTGATGTGGTGAATAACATTTATTGATTTCCGTATATTGAACCATCCTTGCATCCCAGGGATGAATCCTACTTGATCATGGTGCACAATTTTTTTGATGTGCCTTTGTATCTGATTCGCCAGAATTTTATTGATGATTTTTGTATCTAGGTTCATCAGAGATATTGGTCTGTAGTTTTTTTCTTTGAGGTGTCTTTGTCTGGTTTCGGAATCAGGGTGATGTTGGCCTCATAGAATGAATTTGGAAGAGCTCCCTCTTTTTCTATTTCCTGAAATAACTTGAAAAGTTTTGGTATTAATTCTTCTTTAAAGGTTTTGTAAAACTCCACTGTATACCCATCCGGTCCTGAGATTTTCTTGGTTGGTAGTCTTTTGATTGCTTCTTCTATTTCATCGATTGATATTGGTCTGTTCAAATTGTGTGTATCCTCCTGACTCAGTCTGGGCAAATCATATGACTTAAGAAATTTATTGACGTCTTCACTATCTTCTATTTTATTGGAATATAGGTTTTCAAAATAATTTCTAATTGTCTTCTGTATTTCTGAAGCATCTGTTGTGATATTGCCTTTTTCATTCTGTATGTTAGTAATTTGAGTTCTCTCTCTTCTTGTCTTTGTTAGCATGGCTAAGGGTCTGTTGATCTTATTCATTTTTTCGAAGAACCAACTTTTAGTTTTGTTAATTTTTTCAATAGTTTCATTGTTTCAATTTCGTTGATTTCCACTCTGATTTTAATTATTTCTTGCCTTCTGCTACATTTGCTGTTGTTTTGCTCTTCCATTTCTAGGGCTTTGAGATGAAGTGTGAGCTCATTTATTTGTTGGTTTTTCCTTTTTTTGAGGAATGACCTCCAGGCGATGAATTTCCCTCTTAAAACTGCTTTCATTGTGTCCCATAGATTCCGATATGTTGTGTCTGTATTTTCATTTATCTCTAAGAATTTTTTGATTTCCTCCTTTATGTCTTCTGTAACCCATTGATCATTCAGTAACATATTGTTCATTTTCCATGTAATGTAGGATTTTTCCTTCCTTCTTTTATCATTGATTTCCAGTTTCATTCCATTATGATCAGATAAAATGTATGATATTATCTCCACCCCTTTATATTTACTGAGGGTTGCCTTATGACATAATATATGGTCTATTTTTGAGAAGGATCCATGTGCTGCTGAGAAAAAAGTATATCCACTTGATGATGGTTGATATATTCTATATATGTCAATTAAGTCTAGGTTATTGATTGTGATATTGAGTTCTATACTTTCTTTATTCAACTTTTGTTTGGAGGATCTGTCCAATGGTGAGAGAGGTGTGTGAAGTCACCCATAATTATTGTGTTGTGGTTTATTTAATTCTTGAACTTGAGGAGAATTTGTTTTATGACCGTCAAAGCACCATTATTTGTTGCATAAATATTGATAATTGTTATGTCTTGTTGGTGAATGGTTCCTTTTAACAGTATAAAATGTCCTTCCTTATCCCTTTTGATTAACTTAGTCTTGAAGTCGATTTTATTCGATATGAGGATGGCCACCCCTGCTTGCTTACAAGGACCGTGTGCTTTGTATATTTTTTTCCCAACCTTTCACCTTCACCCTGTGTGTGTCTTTTCCAATCAGATGTCTCTCCTGGAGGCAGCATATTGTTGGATTTCTTTTTTTAATCCATGTTACCAGCCTATGTCACTTTATTGGAGAGTTTAAGCCATTAACGTTTATAGTTACTATTGATATATGGTTTGTACTTGCAGCCATGTTTGATTATTTATCTTTTTTTAAATTTTAGTTTGTTTCTCCATGATTAGCTTTCCCCCCGCCCTCTGTCTTTACAGAGGGACTTCCCACTGATGGTTTTGGTTATTGTTTTTCATTTCTTCCTCGTGTAGTGTTTTGCTCAAGACGCTTTGCAATGCTGGTTTTCTGGCTGCAAATTCTTTTAGCTTTTGTTTATCATGAAAGATTTTTATTTCGTTGTCATACCTGAAGCTTAATTTTGCTGGATATAGAATTCTTCATTGGCATCCATTGTCTTTCCGTGTTTGAAATACGTTGTTCCAGGATCTTCTCGCTTTCAGCGTCTATGATGAAAAATCCGTTGTTAACCCTATTGGTTTACCCCTGAATGTAATCTGCCTCCTTTCTCTTGTAGCTTTTAATATTTTCTCTTTGTTCTGTATATTGGATATCTTCATAACAATGTGTCTTGGTGTTGGTCTACTGTGATTTTGTATGCTCGGTGTCCTGTATGCATCTACAATTTGTATATCCATTTTCTTTTTTATTTCTGGAAAGTTTTCTGTAATTATTTCATTCAGCAGGTTACTCATTCCCTTGGTTTGAATCTCTATACCTTCCTCTATCCCGATGACTCTTAAATTTGTTTTTTTTTTTATGTTATCCCATATCTCTTGGATGTTTTACTCGTGATTTTTTTACCAGCCTTTCTGAGTTGGCTAGACTCTTTTCAAGATGATATATTTTGTCTTCATTATCTGACGTTCTGGCTTCTACTTGCTCCAATCTGTTGTTGATACTCTCATTTGAGTTTTTAATTTGGTTTATAATTTCCTTCATTTCTAGAATTAATGTTTGATTTTTTTATAATCTCTATCGCCTGATAAAGATGCTTAACTTCTTCTTTTATCTGTTTATGTAATTCATTTTCAATGTGTTCTTTCACTGTTTGAATTTGCTGTCTCGTATCCTCTTTAAGGTTCCATTCCATCTGTCTAAGGTATTCCTTGAGTTCTTTATATGACCATTTTTCAGATGACTCTAGGTCCTCCTGAATATTTAGGCTGTCCTGCATTGTTTGTACTACTTTTCTTCCTTGCTTTTTCATGCTGCACATGTTACTTCTTGTTCTGTTTGACTGCTGAGTTACTGTTTACTCCTATAAATTTATTTGATGCTTGGGAGGAAAGGTATTAGAAGGGAAGGGAAGAAGTCACTAAAGAGAATGAGAGTAAGCAGGTAGAATTCAAGGAAGGGGGAATAAGAAAATTGAAAAGAAATGAAAAGACAAAAGAAAAAAATAGAAAAGAAAAAAGAAAAAATTTTAAATAATAATAGTAATAAAAAATGAAAATTAAAATTTAAAAAATTAAATTAAATTAAAAATTTTTTTTAAAAATTTTTAAAAAAATTAATAAATGCAGTCTTAGAGTTTAATTAACTTCTCTTCCAGTAGGTGGAGCTGTGCCCACTGGGTCAAGCTTCTCCTCTCAATAGGTGGGAACCAATCACTGTGCAGCAGCTCTTCCTCCTAGACTGGGCGGGTCTCCAATCCTGAGTGTCTAGGGCCTTCTCTTGTGTGTAGTCACTTCCCCACTTTTTCTCAAGCCAGGACCCACTCACAGGTGACGCTCACCACAATACTGGCTACACGCCAGGTCTGCTGCTCCTTGGAGCCCTGTTTTCATGAACGCCTGGGCACACTCTCCCTGTTTGCCATTCCCTCAGACCATAAGTTTGTGGAGTTTGGGGTGGAGAATCCCCAGCGAATTTGCTTGCCCTCCGGTAGCCACACCCCCGGTAGCTGGTGCAGGAGACCTCAGTTGTCAGCACTGGTGGGAGCAGTAGCCGGGAGTTCCACGCCTCGAGTCTGGCTATTGCGTTCATGGGAGAGTTGGAAGGGGCCCTTAAGGTTTCCCTGCTGCGTGGAGATGGCTAGGGGATTACACACCTGTAGCCACAGGTTTCAATGAAGTTTCTCCTCTACCACGTTCTGGTGAAGTCAGTTCTCTGCCATGGTGGTATCCCATGCAAATGGTGACATTTCATTTTCTCTGCCTGGTGACCACTGCCACAGGTGGGTCCTGACTGTCTCTCCCAAGCCCCAATTCAATCCTGTGGCCACTGCCTATGAAGGCTCAGTTGGCATTTACCTCCGTAAGTTCATGAGGGCCCACCAGTTGTTTCCGTGGGATTGTTAGTGCTGAGTCACAGCAGTTTGTCTGAGAGAAGCAGGCAAATGGGAGGGAGCTTGAATTCAGCCGATCCGGGCTCGATGTGTGTTCTGAGAGGCCCAGACTGCTCGTCCCAGTTCCACGTCAGCTCAGCATTGCCTAGTGATCCTGAGCAAACACCATTTAGACAGATTATGACTCCCTATGCCCACACAGCTGAAGAGGTCAGAGACTTGATCTCTCCGCGCCCGCCGCCATGTTGCCGTTTCTTCTCTCCCTAGTTTCTTGTGTAAACCTCACCACCACATTAGGTGGCCAGAAGCGGAAGCTAGGAGAAGCCGTTTTAGAGCTGTGTGAAAGGTAATTAGAGTCTTTTCTCTTTAATTTAAAACTCACTAGCAATTTCTTATGAACCTAACCTTCTTTCATGAAGTTCGCACTGGTCGTGAGGCAGAGACAATGAGACATATAAAGATAAAATCTTGTCTTCACCAGGACGCCCAGAAATTGGTTTTATTTGGCTAATGCAAATATCTTTCAATAGAACTTTTGATTTCTGAATGAACCCATTCAATTTTATAATGTACAGATCATAAGGTTTTCTTTACAGAATATTCTCTTCTTAAAGCCTCACATAGAAAATGTCTCACAGGACATAGGAGGGGAATGACACAAAGGATGAGAGAATGGCTGGAACCGATCTCAAATGTGCCCATGTAGCCTAAAGTTTGAAGGTGTCTAATTGTAGTCTAAAAGAATTATGAATCTATTTGATCCATTATTAATAAATATCACCACTTTACCACTTGAACCAAATCACAGAAAACTGGAAACAGGTGATCATTTGCTTTGATACCTTTACTTCCATTTCATTACCCAGAGATGATCAACTCTATACTTCAAGTGATGCAGATTTATTATAGAATGCCTAAGATCCTGAGGATTTATTTTGCCTCAGCCCATGGTATTGCTTCATTATTTTATTATTTTGTAAGTAATAAAATGTAACTTCATGTTGGATGATATATTTAAGCCAGGAAAATATCATCCAACATTGTTCTTCCCAAAACATTAGCCCAAATTCTGCGCATGCTCACTTACTGTTTAGGAATTTTACTAATTTTTTTTAGTAAAGGACCTGTTAGACTCCTAATGGACAAACAATCCAACATACTCCAGAGAACGTATGAGTGCCATAAGAAGAAAATAAGGTCAGCCTACAGCAATGGGCAGCTGCCTGCCCTCGGCTGGGAGGAGCCCTGGCCATGGCACCAGGGCTGCTGGGCAGCAGAAGCCTCCGCAGCCCTGCAGGGAGCCTGGAGCACAGCTCTGCAGAACCATGCTCAGCCCTGGAAAGAGGCACATGCGTTCCCATCACAGGCTCGTGACAGTCCCATGTGCACGCCTGTCATGCCAGCCACCAGGGAGGCTGAGGCAAGAGGAACCTTCGAGGTCAGCCTTGGCAACTTGACCCCGTGGCAGAGGGGAAGAAGTTTACAGGGGTCTCTGAGGGTGGAGCTCAGGTAGGTCGCTTGCCTCACAGGCTCAGGGCCCTGGTTTCAATCCCCAGAATCCACATACACCAAAAAGTGACCTTGGAACATGGTTTAAAATGATGGGTTAGGTACACAGAAGGAAACAGGAGAGGGTTTTTAAAGCAAGGACTTAAACCCCAGAATCCACAGGTGCCACAGGAAAACAAAAGGACACAGAGTCAGTGACACCTGACACTTGGGCGGGTCTCCCTTCTAAACCGCCTCCTTCCCCCAGGTCACCTGGGCTCCCCTCCCCTCTCCAGGGGCCTGCGGGTCAGGCTACCTCTTCTCCTCTGAGGTCCGCGGCGCAGGCCACACGGCTGAGGCCACCGCGTCCTGAACAGGACCCTGCAGATCAAACTCCACCCGCTGTGACCAGCAGCTCTGCTGAGGAGGGCCCTCAGGTGAGAACCGGGAGCGCGGGGTCTGCGGTGGGCACTGTGGGGACCGCCCCGGCGGCTCCAGAGGACAGGCAGCCGGGGACCGAGGCTCCAGGGCGGCGGCAGAGTCCTCCCAGGTCCCCCCTCGTGTGGGCGCCTAGACCCGGGCCACTCCTGGCAGCTCACCTTCTCCTGTCATGGACCCCGGGAGTCGGACCCTCCATCCGGGACCCACCACCCTGGAACCACAGCCCAGCAGCGGGCGCTACTTCCAGGCTCCTCCACTTTCCAGAACTTTCCCACCTCTGCAGTCCTTTCAGCCATTTTGGTCCTTTGTCCCCAAGCCCAGGGCTGTCCGTTGCCCTGTCCTGTCTGCACTTCTGGGACTGTGCCTTCACTGGTGCCAAATGGTGGGGAACAGAAGAGGATGAGGTGCAGTGGGGTTGCTGCTGGAATCTCATATCCACTAACTGGAGAAGTTTCATCCCTCAGGGCTTCAGTTCTTGTGGTTCCTGTTGTGGTTTCTGCCCCAAATGCCACAGGATTGCCTGGGGGCTGGGGTCGGAGATAACAAAAGAGCAAGGATGTGGGGGTCTGCAGCGTCAGGAGACACCTTCCCAGCCCTTGAGCTGGAATTTGAGGGCCCTCTCTGTGTGAGCTGAGTCCCATTTTGGGTTTGAAGCTGCCCTGCGCTCAGGCCAAGCCACACAGGCGGAAACTTGCACTCTCACTGCTGGTTGGTGAGACCCCGAAGTCTGGTTTTCTTTCCTACTCTGTCTGCTGCAATTAATTTCCAGAGTCCCCCAGTACCCAGTCCACACATATGCCCAGGTCTTGTAGTTGTATCCCAAGGAGGAAACCAGATGGGGCATCATTACGCCATCTTATCTGAAGATTGAATCATTGCCTTTATTTTTAAGGACATTTCAACGTATGAAATTCTAGTTGATAGTTTTCAACTAATTACTGTGGAATTGTTGACCCAGTGTCTTCTCGCTCACATTGTTTCAGTAAGAAATCTGCTGTCGTTTTAAACTAGGTTTCTCTGTAGGTGATAGTGTTCCTCCGGCTACTTTGGAGGTAACTCTCTTTTGCGATTTGATTATGATGTGCCTTTATGTTTTTTTGTGCTTGTGGTACATTGAGCCTCTGGAATAGTAAATATGTGGTTTTCATCATGCCTGGGGTGTTTTTAGCCATTATTTCTTCAAATAGATTTTCTATCCTCCTTTTCTCTTTCTGAGATTCTAATTACATTGACATCAGACAGCTTGGAGTTATTCCCAAGCTCACTAATCCTACATAAATTTTCTATACTCATTTTTTGGATTTGTTCTTTTTAGACATACATGACAGTGGAGTGTATTTTGACATATTATACATACATGGAGTGTAATTAGGATCCCGTTCTTGTGGTTGTATGTGATGTGCAGTTTCATTGGTCATGTCTTCATATATGAACACAGGAAAGTGATGTCTGGTTCATTCTCCTCTCTTTTCTCATTCTCCCTCCCTTCCCTTCATTTCCCTTTGTCTCATCCAATGAACTTCTATTCTCCTCTCCCCCCTTATTGTGTGTTAACATTCACATATCAGAGAGAACGTTTGGGCTTTCGTTTTTAGGAATTGGCTTATTTCACTTGGCACCATTGTCTCTAGGTCCATCCATTTACTGGCAAATGCCATAATCTCATTGTTCTTTATGTCTGAGTAATATTCCATTGTGTATGTATACCATGTTTTCTCCATCCATTCATTTGGTGAAAGGCACCTAAGTTGTTTTGATAGCTTAGCTATTATAAATTGAGCTTCTGTAAGCACTGATGTGGTTGCATCACTGTAGTATGCTGATTTTAAGTCCTTTGGGTATATACTAAGGAGTGGGATAACTGGGTCAAATTTTGGTTCCATTCTAAGTTTTCAGATGAATTTCCATACTGCTTTCCAGAGTGGTTGCACCAATTCCCAGTCCTATTTGCCATGTATGATTTATTGTTACTTGTATTCTTGATAATTGCCATTCTGACTGGAGAGATGAAATCACAATGTAATTTTTTTAGCTTTATATCATTTACTTATTTTCATATGGTGCTGAGGATCAAACCCAGTGCCTCACACGTGCTAAGCAAGTGCACTACCACTGAGACACAACCACAGCCGTCAGTGTAGTTTAAATTTGAATTTCTCTAATTGCTAGAGATGTTGAACATTTTTTTCATATATTTGTTGACTGTTTGTATTTCTTCTTCTGTGAAGGGTCTGTTCAGTTCCTTTGCCCATTTATTTATTGAGTTATTTGCTTATTTGGTGTTAAGTTTTTTGAATTCTTTATATATCCTGGAAATTAATGCTCTCTCTGAGGTGAAGGTGGCAAAGATTTTCTCCCATTCCATAGGCTCTCTTTTCACATTCTTGATGGTTTTATCTTCTCTTTTTAGTTTGATACTATCTCATTTATTGATTCTTGAGTTCACTTCTTTGCTTTAGGAGTCTGGTTGAGGAATTTGGTTCCTAAGCCAACATGATGTAAATTTGGGCCTACCTTTTCTTCTAGTAGGTGCAGGGTCTGTGGTCTAGAGCCTAGGTCCTTGATCCATTTTGAGTTGAGTTTTGTGCAAAGTGAGAGATAGGGGTTATATTTCATTTTGCTACAAATGGATTTCCAGTTTTCTCAGCATCATTTATTGAAGAGGCTATCTTTTCTCCAATGTATGTTTATGGCGCCTTTGACTAGAATAAGAAAACTGGATTTATGTGGATGTGTCTCTGTGTCTTCTGTTCTCTTCCATGGGTCTTCATGTCTGTTTTGGCGCCAATGCCATTCCACTTTTGTTACTATAGCTCTGTAGTATAATTAAGGCCTGGTATTGTGATGCCTCTTCCTTCACTCTTCTTGCCAAGGATTGCTTTGGCTATTCTGGGTCTATTATTTTTCCAAATAATTTTTTTTACTGCTTTTTCTATTTATGAAGAATGTTGTTGAGATTTTAATAGGAATTGCACTAAATCTGTATGTGCCTTTGGTAGTCTGGCCATATTGTCAATATTAATTCTGCCCATCTTAGAACATGGGAGATCTTTTCATTTTCTAAGGTTTTCTTCAATTTCTTTCCTTAGTGTTCTATAGTTATCTTTATAGAGGTCTTTAATCTCTTTTGTTAGATTGATTACCAAGCATTTTATTTTATTTTTTTGAAGCTATTGTGAGTGAGAGAGTTTTCCTAATTTCTCTTCCAGTTGATTCATCATTGGCTACATCAATTTTTAAAAATTATTTTTCTCTTTGAGTTTTGTTTTGGAGACTTTCATTACTATTCTTTAAGTTTGTTGATCTTTCCTTCTTCAGTATCTAATCTGCTATTAAATGATATTCAGTGTATTTTTCATGCCTAGAAATTTGATTTGGGCCTTTTTATATTTTTCATGCTTCTAACTAAGCATGTGGAATATACTTATAATAGTTTCTTGAATGTTTTTGCCTGCTAATTCTAATGTTCATGCCACTTATGAGATTACGATGAGTTATAATGGTGATAATAGTGATGCTTCTTTGCCTGCCTAAAGTTTTTGATCAGGTGTCAGACACTGAAGTTTTACATTTTTGGTGCTGAATTTGTTTTTGTCTTTCCAAACTCTTTTTGAGCTTACCCGAGATGCAGTTGACTTATGTGGGAACACGTTGATCCTTGCAGATATTATGTTTAAGACTTGATAGATGAGATAGATCAGTGTATGATCCACGGTTAATTATTCCTGGGACTGAGGCACTTCCTTCTGATCTCTACCCAGAGCTGCCCTGGAGCTGAGCTTTTTCAGTCTGACTGGTAGGAACAGTGACAGTCCGTCCCTCCCCATGATCAAGGGGCACCATTTCCTCTAATCCTTTGGCTGCTCCTTTCCCAGCCCTGGGTGGTTTCCTCACCTTCACGCACTATCTGTGGCTCTGCTTGACCCTTGAAGGGGACCCTCTGCACACCTCCAGAAGTCAGTTGCCTCCTCTCTGACCTGTCCTCCAGACTCTAGCTGGCCTGGTCTCCCTGGACTCTCAGCTCCGACCCATCCACTCTGGGGTCTACTGGGCTCTGGTTCTCCATCCCTGTGCTGAACCTGGGAACGTGACCACCTGGGAGAAGGGTTTGCCAGGCCTCCTGCTCCCAACCCTCCTCTCTGGGCTCCTCTTTCAAAGCTGAGCGACTGGGTCTCCTCAAACCCCCAAACCCCTCAGGATGTGTGGCCCAGCACTTTCCACGTTCTGGAAAGCATGGGCTCCTTCCCTCTGTCCCTCTGCTAGGTGCTGCTGTGCGGGTGAAGGGTGCTGAGGCCCTCTCCTCACCTCCTGTCCCCATCCCGCCCGCCTTCCCTCCTGAGCCCACCCAGCAGCTGCATCGGCTGCTCTGCCTGGAGAATCCGTCACCCCTTGCAAGCCGGGAAAATGCAAATAAAAGCAAGATTATGATATTTTTCGTAAATAAGCAATGCAGCAGCTCAAATCTGGTTCGGGCCGTCAGCTGAAGCCACCAGAGACACATCGGTGTTGAAATATTTGTGTATGTTCTCATGGAACATTTACTGTGGCGCGCGCGGGGCTCCAATAAAGCTTTTATATAAATTATTCATTATGGAATTCAGACAGAACGCCAAAGCCCTCCCACCCAGGGACGCCTTTTTTACTTCCGTTTTTTTTTATTACCTCTGAAGAGCTCATCTTGTTAGCATCCAGTGCCATCAGCCAGGCAGGCCGCATAATTAGCCGGGGAAGCGGTTGTCTGGGGAGACTGCGCTGACCTTATGGTCACGTCTTCTCAAGGAAACTTGGCCTTTCTTAAAGGGTTTTCTCTGCTGGTGGACATGCTAGTGTCCCCTCCCATCCTTGAGACTTAGTGTCCAGAGGGTTGCAGGGAGATCGGAGCCCTGTCTGTCTTGCTCCCTGTCCCTGGAGAGGAAAGGGTGACCCTAGGCACGGCCCTTTAAAGCTCACAGTGCTGCCCGTGCCCCACCTAGGAGGTCTGCCTGGGGACCGTGTGGCCAAAGCCATCATGCCGACTTTCCGGGTGAGGCTCAGGGATGGTTCTGGGCTGAATTGTGACCCTGGTGACTCAGCCCCAGGTCTGAGGTTCTCACCTGTGGTACCTGACCTGTGACCTCGTGTGGAGACGGATCTTCCAAAGATGATTAAAGTAAAATGAGGTCATTACAATGGCCCTAATCCAACCTGACGGATGTCCTTATAGGGAGGGGACATTGAGACACAGACACACAGATTGGGCACATGATGTGAGGTCCCAGGAGAAGACGGCAGCTACCAGCCAAGCAGAGGGGCCCCAGGAGGCACTGACCGGGGACCCCTGATCCTGGGCTTCAGCCTTCGGAACTGTGGGGACGCGCACCCTGTTGTGGAAGCCGCCAGCCACAGGGCTGCTCCGTCAGCCCCAAGGAGCCGACCAAGGCTCTTCTCCAGGTTCAACCACAGCGGGGGGGGGGGCTCTGACCTCCTGGCCTCAGCGTCCAGCCTCAGTGTCCGGCTGGAGGAGCAAGGAGCAGGTTTTGTAAGTGGCCTGAAACCTCCCATGGAGCCAGCGTGTGGCGGGAGGCGGGCGAGGGAGGGAGCTCCGCCAGCAACTTCATTTCCCCTTCAAAGAACTCTGCAAAGCTCTCTGTAAATATTTGCGGGATTAATTTCCCAATTCACGAAAGAATAAACAAACGACTGAGCACATCGGCCGGTCTCACTTGCTCGGGACAGTGTCTCAAACAAGACGCTATCCCAGCGGCAGCCTGCGTGTTTGGTGACCACAATGGTCCAAGTCCCTGGGCCTTGTGACCTCCTCAAGGGCCCTGACATGGCACAGGTTCCCGGGGCAGCACCATGGGACCATTCTGCCAGAGCCTCCTGGCCCAGCCTCCGGGAATGATGGGGCCTGCGGGCCCAGACGGCCTGGGGCATGAGGGCAGAGCCTGGTGCAGAGTCGGGCACACACCACCCAGAGCCGTGGTGGCCAGGCAGCCGGGCCTCACCTTCCCTGCCCAGCGTCTTCCCTGAGAAGGGCAGCGCCAGCCAGATTCGTGCGGAAGCGTGGCCTGGCGCGCCCTGGCACACCCTGGCTCTTCTTGTGCCCTTCAGAAGGTCTTTTTGGGATTTTACAATGTCTCTCTTCAAAAGTGATGCTAAGGCATTATTCATTACCTTTTACCCCTTAGGGAGAAGCAGGGGGTGCATTAAAAACGAACACCCCAAACCCGTGCAATCTGCTGGATTGGTGCTGACCGTGTCCACCCTCCACAGAGGCTGCTGCATCCTGGGGTCCTTCCAGGTCCTCAGGGCTTCCCTTCTCTCCACCTCGCAGTGGCTGAGGGGCTGGGTCAGGAGGCCCGTCCCCTCCCTCTCTCCCCTTTCTTCTGTCCAGCGGGCACCAGACCCTTTGCACCACTGTGTGTCTGTTGCATCTCCCTGACGTTTTCTGTTACCTTTCTGGAAGATTCTAGCTGGCTGACCCTTCAGCCTGGCCGCACTGCAGCTGCCCCTCTCAGCCTCCCAGCAGGGAGTTCTGATCGCAGGGAACATGCTCTTTCCACTCCCTATCCCCTGACCAGCCTGACCCAGGCTTTGGGATCCTGTGGGGCTGTGTCCTTGTCCTCACTCACCTGGCCACCCCAGGCCCCTAAGCTGGACCTGCATTGTGGCATTGGGCTGGCATCAGGCTCCCAAAGTTTCCTCTCCTCGGAGCCTGGACCCTGACGGGTGGCCTCCCTCCACCTGTCCAGGACTCTCTCTGCAGGAGCCACTCTCGCTGCATGTGGCGGGCCTCGGGCAGCTGCATAGTGAGGGGGCTCTGGGAGGGACAGCCCAGTCCTGCTAACCACCCATTCGCAGCGATGCCGGCTGCAGAGAGGCAGCACTGGGAGCAAGGGTGGCCCTGCGCCCAGGACGCGCACCCCTTCTCCTTGCCTGAGGCCCAGGGGCTGTGGGCTCCTCCCCTTCCCTTCCATGTCCCCCCTCCAAGTGGGGCTCTTGTGTGACACACATGGGCCTGAGCTCTGGCACGCAGCCTGGACCGTCTGTCCTCCTTGTCCTTCACTTAAAAGCCACAGAGAGAGTCGGTCTGGTTTGTCCCCACCTGTTCTGCCAACAGCTGTGGCACATGAGTTTGGGGTCTGCGCCTGTGGGCTCCAGGCCCTGGGGCTCTGCGGTTCTGGCCCCCTCTGCAGTGAGAGTGGAGGGGGATGGTGGGCTTCTGAGGCAGGTGGGCAGGGAGCCCCACGTCCTCTCAAGTTGGAGTGACAGGCAGTGGGCCTCACTGGCCCCACCTCTCTTCTGTTCCGCCATGTGTTGAAATGCGTTCCTGGAACACTCCTCGCCATCTGTCTCCGGAGCGAGATCATCGAGATCATCGCTGGCTCTGGTGAGGAGCTCCAATTTGCAATTGTAAATTGTCTCCCCCCCCTTTCACTCCACGTGCAGCGGCTCTGACGGCTTGAAGAGGCTGTCGGTTCGCAGTGAGCATGGCTCCTTTTCCATATGGCACAAGACACACAGCGGCTCTGGAGTCCTGGAGGGCCGGCCACTTCCTGGGCCAGCTGCTGGGCAGAGGAAGCCAGGTGGGCGGGAGGAGTCCCCTGCTTGGAGCCTTTCTCCAGCTTGACCTTGGACTGGTTCCAGGCCTGACCCTGGACCATCCTGGACTCCACCAGGGGACCCGTTTCCGAGCGCACCCTGACAGGTAATGTGTTAAGAGTGGCCTCACAATAGCACCTGTCCTGGGGCCTCTGTGCCCCAGGCCCCTTCACAGCACAGGGGGGTCCTGGCACCTGTCTCCGCATCATGTCCTCCAGCTCCTATCTCAGCTAAGGGCCCTGATGAGGCCGCTGCCTGGGACCTCAGCCCACCTCTGCCCCAGTTATGACCTCCTGATGGTTCTTCCTGGACATGTCCCCCATGCCCCTCGCAGCCTTTGTCCTTCACTGTGGACTAAAGGAACTAACGTCAGATCTTCAAAATTCTCCCGGGCAGGAGAGGAGGGGAAAGTGCTTCCCCACTCACTCCAAGTGCAGCTTCTCCAGGTACCAGGTCAGGGGACCAAAGACCAGAGCAGCAGGCCTGTGGCTCCTCCAGGGCTTGCTCCCCTAGCGCCTCCTGCCTCCTGCAGGGGCCTCAGTCCAAACACCCTCTGGTGATCCTACCTGGCTGCCGGCCTCCCCCAGCCTCCCCTGCCTAGCCCTTCCCTCAGCCTGCAACCACCAGTGCTTGGCCTCTTGCTGATTGCTGTCTGTCGCCCTCCCTAGGTGCACACTCCGCCTCTCTCTCCTTCAGGCACCTTGATGTTGGCCCAGCCTGGAGCTGTACCTGGCTGGCGGTGGGCACCTCTCTTGCCTGGTGTCGAGCAATGCCTGTGGCTCTCCAGGACCACGGCCTCAGCAGCTGGACTTAAGCTGTCCGTGCTCGCTGTTTTTTGTTAGAGCTGCGTGACTTTGCACACCTTGGCTCTGTGTGGCAGGTGGCAGGTGACTGCCATGTTTTTGGTTTGTCATTTAAAATGCCATCCCTGTTTGCTCCTCCTGCTCCCCCTTCCCCTCCTTCCCCCCTTCCCCCCTTCCCCTCCTATCTCTACAGTAATTTCTGAGGGTTTCTCTCCACGGCCACTGTCACTCCCTGGTCCATACCTCCACCTGCACTTGATTGTTGCAACAGACAGGGTTCCTCCTCCAACCTGGGTGGTGCTTGGGCTAGTGGAGCCCTTTGACTCCCCACCTGGTGCGCAAGGCCTCCCTGGCTCCCTGGCACCTGCCTCCTGTCGCCCTCCCTTGCACTTGTGCCTGTTCACACCCAGCACCCTCCTTCCGCCCTGCTGCTCTGCCCAGAAGGATCTCTCAGATCTCCGCTGTGCTGTTGTGACATGCTCTCTCCCCAGGGAGACTGTGGCCACTGGGTGCTGAGTGGTGGGGGGGAGGATCACCGCCAGACCAGGGGCCATCACAGAGGGGATCAATGCTGTAGCCATAGCTTTGTGAGCTTCTCAAGAATTAGGCAAAGCCAGGTTTCCTTTTGCAGGGTGGCGTGGACCAGGCCAGGGTGGTGTGGACAAGGCCAGGGTGGCATGGACCAGGCCAGGGTGGCCTCTCCGTTCCCATCCTGAAGGCTGGCCCAGGGTGGCTCTCACTGAGTGTCCGTGGGCAGTGGAGCTCTGGGTGTGTGGTGGGCAGGACAGGCTGGGTGAGCGCAGGCTAGTGCAGACGTGGCGGGGGGCTCTCAGGGCAGACCCCCACACCAGGCTGTGTGCCCGGGCTCCATGCTGGCCTGCAGAGAGCTCCTGAGAACGCCCTGCACGGGTCTCAGCAGGCAAAGGAAGCGCTTCCTGTTCCGGGTCAGCCAGGCGTGGTGCGCCAGGGACCCCCTTTCCCCTGGACAGCTTGAAGAACTCAAAAGCAGAGGGGCTCAGGATGTGACCTTGAACTTGAGCTCTGCCCTGGTCTCTGCTCACCTGGGAGCCATGGTTTTGCATTGGAGAGTGGTTCGCTCTGTTCCACGACAATGAGCAGGGGCCCCAGGGGGCTGGGCCCCGGCACGCACGCTGACTTGACTCTGGCTCCATCCTGGTGGCCCGGGTGTCCTCACTCTGATCACAACTTGGCTGACGTCTCCCCTTGGCCTCTCATCCCCGGAGCTCAGGGCTGGGCGGAGAGCGGGCCTTCCCCAGCTGCCCAGGTCAGGGCTGTGTGTTCGTGAGTGCTGATTCCGCTTGATCAACACGTGGGTTCTGCCTCAGGCCAGAAGGAGCTGCCTGGGGAGGAGTCCGTAGGCCCCTGTGAAGTGGGGGCCCAGGAGGACACAGGTGCTTTGGAGCTGTTGGTCCTTGGTGCACACAGGGCCCTCTCGTTGCAGGTACAGTGTCCTCGAGAGCTCTCAGCCGTGGTGTCTCCTCATTTCCTCCCTGGTCACATGACCTGGGTGGCGCCAGGGAAGGTCTCCCTTCACAGAGTCAGGAGAGAGGACACCTGCCCTGGTGACAGTCCCTGCTGCTCTATTGTCCCTGAGCTCCTCCCCTTCTTAGTCCTTTGGCCACAACTCAACACTTAGACACATAACAAACATCCCTTCTTCTTGGGTGGGACACAGGGCCACCCTGACAGTGCCGGGTGGCAGAGGGCGTACAGTCCCTGCAGTGGAGGGCAGTGGAGGGGTGCAGGAGAAGGTAAGGGCCACTGGGTCAGTGTCCTGCCTGCCAATGGTGCTGAGCTTTAACTGGTTCAGCTGTGTGGACCCAGCTGCACCCCAGACTGGACCAGCCATATCGCTCTCACCTCACAGAAGGGGGTCAGAGGCCCAAAGTCCCTGGCAGGTACACACCAGCAGCAGGATTGGCGTGAGCCGGTGAGTGTGTGCATTAACATGTATGATGGCCGGAGTGGGTGTGCACGTGTGTGTATGCAGTTAAGTGTTTAAATCACACTACCCTCTATCCCTGGCTGAGCCATGGACCTGTGTGCACCAATAAGGACAAGATGCTCCGAGTCACGAGTCCCGAGGCCGTGGGAGGACTGTGCGGGGAGGACTGTGTGGGGAGTCCTTCCAGGAGGACGACTGTGGCAGAGAGCTGAGCCCCGGAGTTTTGAGTTCCTTTTCTCCCCATGGCCTGGTATGCGTAAGGTCCTGTCCCCGGCCCTTTGGTGGCTGGAACTGCTACAGGGTCTCTGACCTGGTCTCATTCGCTCCCCCCAGAAGGCAGGTGGTGTCCTTAGGCTGGCTGCTCTGCTGGCACCAACCCAGGCACAGTCTGAGGTCCTCTGTGCTGGCCAGCTGAGCCGCCTCCCCATGAGGCTGCTTGTTGTCTGTGTCTGTTGGCTGCATAGGGGGCTGGTTCTTCCTGCTGGCCTTAGGGGACAGAGGTTGTGGGTCACCCACTCCAAGGTTCAAGGAGCTGCTCAGGTGGAAACCCAGGGGGGAATCCCTCCTCCCAAGCCCATTGCTGACCTGACTTCCCTGCTGCATTATCTGCAGGGACACAGCTGTCCCCTGCCCTGTGGCTTGAGCCCCAGCTCAGGTCCTGGGTGGGGCCTGGCACTCCTTTGCCCACCTGTCCAAGACGTGGGTTTCCTAAACTTGGGGAGAAAGCCCGCCTTTTTGCTGGTACATGGCTGCTGTCCGCCCAGCCAAACATTTTAAATTATCCTCATTTAATTTGGCTAATTTAGAAGGAACGACTGCGATGATTTGCTCAAGTCACAGAGTCTCATGGAGAGATATTAATATTCTGATTCCAAGAGGGATCTGTGTGAATTCCTCAGTTATAGATAACACAATTATATTCCTAAATTCTTCCCCTAAATTAGTACAGATGATTAAAATTACTCTTGCCTTTTAATTAATCCTCTGAACAATAGGATTATGAATACAAATGGATCATTATCCCCTCGCACAGACCTGGTGGGTGGGAGGGCAGGAGACGCGGGCACATCCCACTGTGGTCCTGTCCCCAGATCCTGGTGTCAGTGGGGAGGCGGGGCTGGGTGTCCACCAGGTTATGGTGGCAGCCCAGGGGAAGGGACAGGGTCTCCCAGCCATCCGGTCACTTCCTGCTGGTTGTGAGGGTGTGTGGGGAGGAATTTCCCTACCCTCTGACATCTCTGGCTGAGGCTAAGAATTACATCGACACGGGACAGGTTAACAGGAGAAGGACACACATTTATATTAGAATCGTCCACGTGCACAGGAGTCTTCCCAAGAAAACCAAGACCCACAGAGGAGCCGGAGCAGAAGGCTCACGCCCCCGTTAGACAGGACGTTTGTACAGAAAGGACGAGGCAAAGGTTCTGGCCAGAGGCAGAAACTCAGGGGAAGAGGGCCGATGACAAAGAGTGAATGTCAGGGCTGGGGGGTTGCGGCTAAACTGACCATCACAGTTGATTTTCTGTTGCTAAAACTGAATACTCCACACCACATAATACACAAAGAACAGAGGCTTATTGGCTCCTGGTTCTGGAGGGTGGGAAGGTCAAGGGCGTGGCACAGGTATCTGGTGAGGGCCTTCCTGCTGGGTTGTCACATGCTGAGACACAGTGAGCATGTTGCTCCTCTTACAAGGCCACCAGTGCCAAGGTGGGACCCCCCATGACATCATCTGACCCTGATGTCTTACTCAGAGTCCATTGCTGTGACAAAATGCCCAAGACAAACAACTTAAAAGGAAGAAAGGCTTATTTTGCTCATGGTTTCAGTGTCTGGTTTCTGTGGCCTGTGGCAAGGTGATACGTCATGGAAGAAGCATGGAGCCACAGAGCTGCTCACCTCATGGTGGCTGGAAGGCAAGGAGAGAGACAAGGGCCCCAGGCCCCCAGCACTACCTTGGAGGGCACTCCTCCAGGGACCGGACCTCCTCCCACTGGGCCTCACATCTACAGGTTTCCATATCTCCCAGTAGTGCCTCAGGACCATGACCAAGCCCTAAACACACAGTCTTTGGAGGAAACTGAAGATCCAAACCATGACATTTTGGTCCTGCCTGCCCCCATGTCCATCTCATATGCAAAATGCAGAGCATCAATCTCTGGGGCTCCCTAAAGTCTAAACAGTGCCAGAATTTGCCAAAAGCCGAGTCTCAAGTCTCTGAGACTCAAGGCAACTCCCAGCTATGAAAATCAAAAGAACAAGTTATATGATTCCAAGATACAGGGGCGCAGGGTAGGCATTCCTACTCCGAAAGGGAGGTGTAAGGGAGTAGAGAAGAAAGATTGAACAAAGGAAAGATCAAATCCAGCTGGGAAACATGAAATCCTGTAGCTCCACGTGTGGCACCCGGAGCACACAGTGGCAGAATGTGACCTCCAAAGTGTCTGGGCAGCGTCCCCCTGTGGCCTGGCTGCAGCCCATGGCCTCTTTCTTGGGCTGGCCCTCCACAGTACCTGCGGCTGCTCTCAGCAAGCTCCGGGGTGCTGGCATCTCTGACTTCCTGGGGTCCACACTGCTGGGTTCCTTTCTCTTTCAGTTTTGTGCACACCCCCCCCCGGCAGGGGTTGCTTGCAGGGATCCTGACCCTGCCACACCCTGCATGGCCTCCCTGGATTTCCTTGGAAATCCCAGAAGCCTGCAGGACCCCTGGCATTCTGCACATCTGCACACCAGGTCTGCCACTGGCCTGAACGTCAGCCAGCCTGCATGGACCACCACTGCAGCAGCTCCGAAGGGCTTGGATAGCCGAACACAGGGAAAAGATCCTGGGAAAATCATCCCTGGACAGCTCTGTGTGAGTATACTGCCCTCCCTGGGTCTCTCTTCTCAGGCAAATCTCTGGACCTGCAAAGATGGGGTCTTGCTGATTCAAGAGATGCCCTCACAGTTTTCTTCCGGTTACCCAGTCCACAGTGCTCGGCTTGATTTTAATAGTGTTAATTTCTTTAGCAACCACAACCTCCTTGGATACAACTTTTAGTACTCCTTTTCTGGATATACAGCAAGTTTTTCAAATCTTTCGGCTTTGTATCTTGCTCCCAATTTTCACTGTAAATATGGATAAAAGCAACAACACCCATCCCACTGTCCGAATACTGTGCTGCCTTGAAATTTCCTACATAAATTAGTTCATCACCTTTAAATTTGGCCTCACACAAAGTCTCAGGGCATGGACAAAACACAGGCAAGTTCTTTTCCAGAATGGAACATGAATGACCTCTAGTCCAAATCCCAATGGAGTCCTCATTCTTTCGGAAACCTCATCAACCTGACCTTTACTGTCTGCATACCTGTCAGCATTCTGGTCTTCTGGGCCCCCACGAGAATTGCACATCAAGATCTGCTGATAGCAATCTGGGCTTTCTGTAATCTTTTCCTCCAGACTTTCCCAAATTCTCACTGTAAGGCAGTTCCAAATGTCTCTGAATCACATCCTCAGATACAGTCACAGAAACAACCCTGCTTCCTGGTCCCGATTTTCTGTGTTAGTCAGCTTTCCATTACTGTGATAGACAAAGGCCTGAGATAGATAAGGGGGACATCCTAAGGAGAACATGGTTATTTGGGTTCATGGTTTCAGACATTTCAGTCCATGGTCACTTCACCTTGTTGCTTTGGGTCTGTGGCCAGGCAGACCCCTCTGCTGAGCTGGAGGGTGGTTTTCAAACAGCAGAAGAAGCCCAGAGCCTCCCAGGGCCAAGCTCCACACAGGCCCCAGACGGGCCCTGAGTTAACCTGGCAAATGTGGAAGGGGAGCAAGGAGAGGCTCCAGAAGCTTTCGGAGTGTGCAGGAGTCCGGGGCAGGAGGCCAGCGTGCCCGAGGCATGGCTGCACCATTTCCTCCAGGGTGCGCCTGTGCCTGTAGGGGACGCCTGCCCCTCCTTCCACTGGCAGGTGGACTGGGTCTGGTGTTTAACTTCTCGGCCTGTTTCCTCATCTGGAAGGCAGCAGGCAGTAGTCCCTAGTGTGAAGACTGGTAGGGGGACTCAGGGGCCAGTTCCTCTAAGCCAACCTTGCATGCTGGGCACACATGGGGCTGGGGCTCTCCCTCCAAGAAATGGCCATGCCTTGTGTTCAGCCAGCCTAGTCTGAGGGCGGGAAGCCTACTGCCCTGCAGGGCATGTGTGATAGCTGTCCTTCTCCTCCTGTGCAGGCAAGAGGGGGAGTGAGGGGTGAGGGTGAGGGTGAGGGTGAGGATGAGAATGAGGAGTGAGGATGAGGGTGAGGGTGAGAGTTGAGGGTGAGGGTAAGGGGTGAGGGGTGAGAGGTGAGGGTGAGGGTGAGGGTGAGGGTGAGGGGTGAGGGTGAGGGTGAGGGTGATCGTGAGAGGTGAGGGTGAGGGTGAGGGTGAGGGGTGAGGGTGAGGGTGAGGGTGAGAGGTGAGGGTGAGGGTGAGGGTGAGGATGAGGGTGAGGGTGAGAGGTGAGGGTGAGGATGAAGGTGAGGGTGAGAGGTGAGGATGAGGGTGAGGGTGGGGGTGAGGGTGAGGGTGAGGGTGAGGGGTGAAGGGTGGAAGGTGACGGGTGGGGGTGAG